>NC_081567.1:17378137-17426899 GCF_022355385.1 Mustela nigripes
GGGGGAAGAGGCCCAGCCAGGATATGGGGATGGGAGAGTTGGTCTAATCTGGGATGCAGGGGTGGGGCGATGGGGACCCGGGTGTATTCCCCAGAGCCCTAGAAGACAATCAGCTGCCTGGGAAGGAACTGGCAGTTTGGTTGGAGAAGGCACCTGGCATCTTGGGGGGCAGGGTGAGGTACACAGGGCCACTCCTGGGCCAGGCCTAGGGAAGGCGAGTGGACCCCAGAGCAGGAGCAGGGCAGCTGAGCCTTGCTGAGGCGGGCAGGGCTGATGGGGGTGGGAGCGGGGCCGGGGTTGGGGGTGGAGAGCTCCAGCTGCAGGCTGCCCCCAGGGCCTACGTAGAGCCACGCCTCACTGGCTTCGGGGCCTTAGCAGCTCATGGACCCAGCTGAGCCTTGATTCCTGGCAGACCGAGATCTGGGGGCCTTGTAGCCTGGTCCCCACTCTGAGCACCACAGAGCTCTGGTGGGAGCACCTCTCCGACTCCCAGGGCCTTCCTCAGAAGAGAGCTAGGCAGACCTACTTCCACCCAAGTTGAGTACGCAGACGACAAGTGGAGGGTCTCAGGCAGGGACACCAGGGCCAACAGCAGCCAAGGTGATGCTCCTGGGGGCCCCTCCTCTCCGTCCTCCATGAGCACCTCCTCCGCCCGGAGATTTGCTCAGACCCAGGCAGCCCCGGATGCTAACCCTGCGGGAGATCTTAGCACTGGCTTCAGGCTGACAGGGACAGCACCCAAGTCCAGAACCCACTGCCACACCTCACTCCAGCTTTGTCCTCTGTCACCTAGCTGAGTGGGGCTCCCTCTGGGCTCCTGTCCTGGGGGTGGGGTGGGGGGCAGGAGGTGCCTCTCTGGGAGCATCCCGAGCTAGAGGTCAGGAGAACGGGTGCCTGCGGGAGGGACAGCAGAGCCACTGGGCTTCTGAGGAGGCAAGGCCGACAGCGCCCCAGCCCGAGAGGCCTCGGGACCCCGCGGTGCCTCCTCAGCACACTTCCCACCTTCCTGCCCTGCATCTGAGCCCAGACCTGAGTCCTGGGTCTCGGCTTCCTTGTCACCTCCCCAAAGGGGCTGGGCCCTCCTGCCTTGGCCGAACGGACTCCCACTTCCTCCTCATGCTCTCTTTTCCTTCACAGCATTTATTAAACTCTGAATTTTAAATGTGTTGATTGTCTGTCCTCCCCCACGGCCATCAGCTCCGCGAGGGCGGGGACCTTGTCTGTCCTCCTCCTCCTCCCAGACCGCGCGAGGACAGTCAGCGGCTCTGCAGACCGTCCGGAGCCTCGGGAAGGGGCGGGCTGTCGGAGGTTTTGCTCCCTGGAGCTTCTGCGGCGAGACGGCTGCTCAGCTCATTTTTCTGGGGGTGCAGGCAGCTTCCTGGGCGGCGGAACTAATTGGATAGTATCCCAGCGTCCCTGCAGGGAAGTGTGGCGGCCCAGAGCTCTTGAAATCTAACCGGCCAGAAGAAGAGGATTTGCATTTCAGCTAATGTGACTGGTGGACGGCACAGTCGCTGTCGGAGGAGTGTTCTCAAGGCTGGCCAGGCCTGAGGCGGGGGCCCCAAACCCATCCTAGTTTTCTCTGTGCAGCCCAGGCGCCAAATGGGAGGTGAGGGGGGCCCCACAGCGTGAGGCCTGGAACGTGGGTGCACGGACTGGATATTCCTGGGAGAGAGAGACAGACAGCACAAGACAGAAGGGAAGAGTCTAAGACAGAGGTAGAAGGAAACAGAAGAAGAGACAGAGGCAGAAAGAGAGGGAAATGCCAAAGGGAGGGCCCCACGCCGTGGCCCCGGTGAGCACACGGTCCAGGAGGACAGCGAGATGGGCCTGTCCAATGAGACCCCCGCCCCCGCCGCGATTGCAGAGACCCTGGTGTCTTTCCTCATGCGAGCATCTTGCCTCAAAGAGCGAACCTCGGGTGTGTACAGATTCTCTCTGATGCCACAGGGGCCGGGAAGTGAAGCCCTTTCTGTCCTCTCGTGCCCAACCCGAGAGAAGCCATCGGTGCGCAGACTGGAGGGATGCTGGTCTTGAACTTCCCAGGGAGAGTGTGTGCTCTCCGGGACGCACGCCTCCCCTGCGGCCCCCGGGTCCCCAAGCCTGCCACAGGGTGTGCGGCCGATGGGACACGCCCCAGCCTGCAGCGGTGGGCGCCCACTGGGGGCTGCTGCTTTCACCTGGTGCGCCGGTCCTCCCGCTTTGTCCTGGGCCTCGCCCTCCGCGAAGGCCGCCGCCGCATCCACAGGGCCATCATTCCCGTGGCATTTTCCTCTAAATCACTCACTTTTTTTTTGAAACGTAAATGTATTCAGAAAGGAAGCTTCAGATCACCACCGGAAATGAAAAACCAGCGGTACTTGCAATGAAGAGAGAAGGGAACCATAAAACTGGGAAAAATCAAAACATCCCCATTGTAAAAACGTGTAGCATCTCAACCAGCGGCTCCCCCTCCCCGCCCACCCCCGGGGTGCGGCTGCCCTCTCCCCATCCCCCGCCCCGCCGGGGGACATTTGTAACCTCTGGAGATATTTTCGGGGATGCAGCTAAACATCCTGAGAAGCCCAGAATAGCCCACCCCCACGACAAAGGGGTATCGGGCCCCAGATGTCAGTAGTGCTGAGGTTTGGAACTTCTGGTCTAAAATAAGCTTGCGCGCCCGAAGGCGGTGTGCCCCACACTTGGGTAGCTCTGACCTGGTTAGCTGCTCACCCCTGAGGCTCAGCTGCAACACCCCCTCCCCAGGGATGCCTCCCCGGACCCCCAGAGCGGAGGTCACTGGAGGTCAGCTGCTGTGACCCCCGTACCGCTCACCTCCTGACTCTCTGGCTCTTAGCCTTTGCTTTCTGCCCGTGTCCTGGGCCCCCCCCCCCCCCCCCGCCCCAGACTCGCAAGCAGGCAGGGCCCACACCTGTCCTAGTCGTCCTTCTCCAGCCCTGGCTCCTAGCAGGTGCTCCGTAGTTACACGCGGAATGAACAAAAGCTGGGGGAAAAAAAAAAAAGAGGGGATTCTGTCCCTGAGTCCCCCACTGTCGGCCTGTCAGGCACTGTCTCCTGTGAAGTGGAGACTTGGAGAGGAGACCGGAACACGGGACTTCTGTGCCCCAGAGCACCCAGTGGGTGGAAAGGTCCCTGGCAGAGCGAGAGCCCTGAATCAAGGTTAGGGGTGATCTGCAGGGGGGCAGGGGTCCCTGGAGAGATCAGGGGCTCGTTGCTTCATTCATTTCTTTCCGCACAGTTCTCCCGAGCTATCCCGGGGTTGGTTAATAACGGTACCTCCTTTTCTCTCAAGGTCCTGGTCTGGATAGTCGATGACGGGGTCCCCCGCACTTTCCCTCTTGGGCCACAGTATCTAGTGGGGCAGGCGGAGAGTCGAGCAGTCACCGAGGCTTGAGAGGGCGGTCCATACAGGCTGTCTCTGCCCTGCCCTCACCACTCGGGGACACTGTACTCACAGGGGACACTCGGGCTTCTCTGTGTAGCCGTGGGGTGTAGAGCCTGAGTGGGGGACTGAGAGCCCGGAGCGGGGCTGCTGAGAAGGCACCCCCTCAGCAGACAGGGCTGCAAGTATCATGCATCATGCCAGAGTTGAGACGGTTGCCCCAGATGCAGCCCAAGGTCAAGGCTTGGGTAGAATGTCAAGACCACATTCCTGGAGCGTTTGAATTTCTGGGGTGGAGACGCAGAAGGCAGGGGGAGAGGGCCAGAACTGTGATGTGTGTGATTTGTGTGGACATGTCAAGGGCGGCTTCCAGCTCTGCCTCGGGGGGCCCCAGCTCGCTCTCCTCATTCCCACCCCGGCACGGGCCAGCGTCCCTGTCCCGCTTCCTCCTCCCGCCATCCAGCGGGTGACGACCCACTGCTGTCTCGGGGGGGCTTATGAACGTCCAAGGCCACCAGAATGGGGTTAGCGCATGTGAAGAGTTACGTGGGAGCAGGCCCTAGGATGACGTCACTCTTTCTGAGCGACCTTGAGGACGCACTGGTTGCGTCTTTGCGCACGAGGCCAGACTGTCGGGGCGTCCGCTGCTGTCTGCCGCCCGCTCGGATCGGGCGAGAACTCTTTGTTGTCCCCACGGCCCATGTTCTCCGTGGGCAGTCCTGGAAGGGGCTGCTCTGCGCGCGTCCGCATAGCCGGAGTCATTCTATCCTGGGACCCACCTCTCTCCCTCCCACTCCTCCAGGCCAGGCAACCTGACCTGGTCTCCAGGCGGAGGGGAGAGAAGCCGCCCCCGCTCCATCCCCCATTCTTCCACACATTCTCAGCGAGTATCCGCGTGTAGGCTTTGGAAATCGGCGAAGCTGGGACACGAACCCTTGGTTTCCCAGTCTTGTGTGACGACAGCTGTGCCCCAAAGTCATTGAGATCGTCTCTCCAGTTACCCCAGTGAAGCAGGGTAACAGGGAACGCTGGAGCGCAAATCCATGTTTTTAACATAAAAAATCATCCCACCACCACATGGCCCTGCGCTGCTCCAGGACCCACTGGGAACTGGGGTCGTGGCCTCAGGGACGCCTTCTAGGCAGGCCCCTACCGGCTGGGAAGGGTCCGAGTCCGTTCATTGCCGTGGGGCTCGATGGAGGCGGTTGGGGCAGACGAGGCTGGTGGCGGTTCAGTAAACCCCATCCTTGAACTGGGATGGTCCCCTATTAAAGCTGCCTCTGATTTGGGCCACTTCCCTGTAAAAGGCAAATAGAGAAATGCGCAGAACCCAAACAAGCATGATGCTAATGACTCAAGTGGCGGGCAGGGCAGAGGGATGGCAGTGATCTAGCCCGGGGCAGACAAGGTTGAGGGGCGACTCGGTAATTGCTCAGCTCCCACAGGATCCCCACAAGAAGAAGTCAACCGGCTCACCCCCCTTGTCCTCGGAGGGCAGAGCCAGAAATGAGCTTAAATTGGAGCTGGAAAGATTTAGGTTATGTGTAAGGAGGAACTTTTAAACCCTGAAATATGCTACTCAGAGAGGCTTCGGGTTCTCGAGAGAGTGTCCAAAAATAGCCTGGTCTTTAAAAATAGTCCTGGGCAGGCTTTAAACATAGCCTCTGCTCGGCTCCTTGGTCACGGTTTTCAGAGCAAGCGGACCCCGCCGTATGGGGTGCTCCCCAGGTCAGAGGGCTCGACGGACAGTCAGAGTCAACCTCCGGTCTCCATCCGGACAAACATTTGAATGTTTTAGATGTTTATAGATAAGGGATTTATTTTTCTGTCTTCCTTCCCGCTGAGGGGTGTCAGGAAGTTCCAACCTTCAGAAGCTCAAAGTTTTCGGCCGATGCTAAGTGGGTCAAACCCATCAGTTACCCCCAGTCTCTCCCCACTCCCGAGGCAGGGCTCTCTAGCATCTGCGGGTCGGCTGGGAAATTCATCCATCTCGGCAAAGCTCGCACCCCTCCAGCGACCTGCTCACCTGCCCCCTGACCTCGGCAGCCTTGGCCTGGCCGTGTCCTTGTCGCTTGGGGACCTACAGCCAGCTCTCCCGACCCCCTGCTTCCCACCTCCTCATCCTCCACACGCCAGCCAGAGAGATCGTACAGGTGAGACACACCTGATTCTCACCTTCTTGCTTACAGTTTCGTGATTCCTGCCCATTCGCCCTCAGGACAAAGCCCAAACTCCCTAGAGATCCAGAAGTTTTCAATGCCCCCTTTCTCTCTCCAGCAGCGGCTCCCTCACCCACGTGCCCTGCCTCACGGCGCTAACAGCCCACCAGGCCACTTTGCCTCCGAGCTCTCCCAGAGCGGGTCCGTGGCCAGGCACACCCTCTTGGTCCTTCTGAGCCTGCGGCTCTCAGATCGGAGGTCACCTTCCCTGGGTGACATTTTTTCCTGACCTTCCCGTTCAAGCCTGGTCAAGGAGCCCAGCTGGGCTTCCCATGGGTCCCTTGGCTGCCCTGGCCCATGCCAGTCCCCAGGTGTCTCTGTGGTCCCCCCGCCGCCCCCGCCCAGAGAGCATGAGGAGACCAGTCGGCTTGCCCCCAGCTGGAAGAGAGTCTGGCCCACCACAGGTACTCAGTACATGCTCAGGGACTCATCAACTCACTGTCAGGCCGCCCCAGCTTCCCCTTTGCTGCCCTCCTGCCCTATCTCATCAGGTTTCAGCCTCCTCCAGGTCCCCACCAGCTCTGCAATGTCCCAACATGACACGCATAGGATTGTTGGCAAATCTAGATCGGTGCCCACATACCCAAGAATATTTATGTAGACACGAATGCTCTCCGAGTGTTCGGAGTAGTGACTTAGCCTCTTTAATAATAAACTCTTTAATATATAATAATAAACATCTTTAATAATAAATTAATTAATCAGCTCCTTCTCTGTTATCTCCATTAAATGGAGCACGCCTTCAGCAGAGTATGTCCAAACCCTGCAAGACACAGTCAGGCCAGAGGCAAGACGAGTCCCAGAAGCTGGGTGGGTGTCATTGCTCCGTGTCCTGCCCCAGGCCACAGCTCCAGGCTGCTGTGTTCCCGCAGCAGGGGCCCCTGGGCCGGGGTCCACCACACCCGCTCCCCCACAGCGTGGCGTCATGGCTTGGCACTCCATCCCGTCCCTGTCATGTCGCTGGATCTCTCTTTACGCTCGTGAGCAGGGAGCTCACACACAGGGTGTCCCCACTCCCCGAAAGGACGATTTCCGCCCTCCTCTTGCTCCCTAAACTGCCGCAGGTCCGCACCCATGGACTCACCCTCAAGTGCTCGGTGGAGAGGAAGCCGCTCTGGGGGGCCTCCAGCCCCTTGCTTGTGTAGAAGCTCCCCTGCATTCCTTGCCTCCTCCGCCCTGCTTCTGCAGTTGCCCGGGGCCTCTCTGACCAGCAGTCCCCCCCGCCACCCCATCTACTGGATAGCTTGGTGGGGGGAGCACAGGAGCATTGTCTGTCTCCCCTCTTCAGGATCCATCTGAGCCCTGCTGTCACCCCTTTTTCCTGCTTCTGCATGGGTTTGGACGCCCTCTCTGGGATGACTTGGCTGCTTTCTCTCTTCGCGGCAGCCCTGTCGTAGCTGAGCGTCTGTCCCCCGTGTCCCACGTGCTGGCAGACCCAGCCGTGCCCCTCTGTCTTCACCTCTGACCTCAGGGCTGCTGCCTCCGTCTTGGCACACTTATTTGGCCTGGCGCTGGCCATGCCACACTCGCTTCCTCCCGCTGCCTAGGCCCCTCCTGGGCTGCTCCGGCCGCCCCTCCTACTCCGCTCGGCCCCAGCATTGGCTCGGCTCCATCCGAGTTTTCTCTTCCTACAATGTCTCTCTGGGTGGTTTCTCCCGGGCCCTTGTCCCTGTGCCAGTGACTCGTGCATTTGATCCCCAGCTCGGACTGCTCCCTGAACCCCCAACTTGTATACCCAACTGCTTGCTTGATGTCTCTGCTTGGGTAGGAGATAGACATTTCCAACCAATATGGCCCAGCTGGGACTCCAGCCCCCCCGGTGTTTTCCTTCCTTCCCCGTCTTTATCTTAGTAGACGGCACCACCACCACCATCTGCCCGCTTAGTGGCCCAGCCGGGAACTCTGGAGAGCACCCGAGAATTCCAGCACGTCCCGTTGGCTCCACCTTCACACCTGCCCAGGGGCTGCCAGCAGCTCTGGGCCAAGTAGCGGCCTCCTGGACGGGCCCCAGCCGGGCTCGCTCCTCCACAGCCCCTCCCCCGCCTTCCCTCTCCAGCCAGTAACCAGGACGAGCGGTCAACATAACCGAGGCGCCGCTTTCTGCCGTCTGCTGGCCTCTGTCGCGCTGACGATAAAAGCCGGACTCATCACTGTGCTCCGTAAGGTGCTGGCTGCTGGCCGCCCTCCTCACCCACCCCTAGCCGCCTTCTCCTGAGCCCCCTGCGGGAGCTTCCTCTCCCTGTCACCCCCAGCTCAGGCCCCTGCCAGGCCTCTCCCCCTCCTACGGGAGTGCTCTGCCCCAGGCCTCCCCGCGGCTGCCTCCAGCTCCCATCAAATCTTTGCTTAAACATCTCCTCCCGAGGGGCCCCTGGGTGGCCCAGTGGGTTGGGCGTCTGCCTTTAGCCCAGGTCTTGATCCCGGAGTCCCGGCATCCGGCCCCATCTCAGCAGGGAGTCTGCTTCTCCCTCCGCCCTTCCCCCTGCTTGTGCTCTGTCTCACTCTCTCTCAAATAAATACATACAATCTTTAAAAAAAAAAAAAAAAAATCACCTCCCCAGAGAGGCCCTCCCTGACCATCCAGTCTGAGCGGCCCCCAGGATCTCCCTGTCACGTTATTTTATTTTCATCACGGCACCTCTCTCTACAGGATGTCTTCCTGTTAACTCACGTGCTCGTTGTCCGGATCTCTCCATTAGGCCCCCGGGGGCCTTGAGGGCAGGGCCTGGGTCTGTCTGTGTTAGCGGCCCCCAAGCACTAGACCTGTGAAAAGCATTTGATAAGTGTTCACTGACAGATCGAATTAACAAATGATAAATACATGAACGTTGACTTGGATATTGGCTCATGTCCCGAGTCAGCCGATCCGGTCCCCCGCCTTGCTCATTCCCGTATCCAGGACCCAGAACTCTCCACCCGCGGACTGACGCCCCGCCCCCACACACCTTGACATCTGTGGTGGTCTGTTCGTCTGCTCCGTCCCGAACACTTACTGTGTGCTGGGACTCCGGACCTGGTGCCTGGACAAGGGTGCCATCTGGAGGACCTATACAGTGGGTCTTAGGCATTCATTCATTCATTCATTCATTCAAGAAGCACTGATATAGGGCCTCCTTCCTGCCAAGCACTATTCTAGATGCTTCACAAGTATAAGCCACCTGCTACTCATACCGACCTATGACAGGTGCTGTTATTACCCCCACGTTACACTTGGGGAAACTGAGGCACAGAAATGGGACGTCACCCCCTCAAGGTCACGTAGCTGGTGAGTGACAGAGCTGGAAGCTACAGACTCTCTGTCACTTTGTTTTCCCCCTGCTTTACCCTGGGCTTACCTTCTGACCCTCCCGACACGGTCTCTCAATTCTGGGCCCGCGCCAGCCCCTCCGGACTGGACAGCCGACTTCCCTTGGTTGGTCTGAGCAGGGCTGGGAGTTGTGGCAGCCCTTCCCGCTCTGGGAAGGAATCACACCCAGCCCAGCTCTGGCGCCTCCGTCAGCGTCACACGCCAGTGCCCTCCAGCGTCCCCCAGAGGCTTGGATGAGCCATGGCCACCTCGCGGCGTGGGGTTGTGGGCCGGGGCTCCCGTTTATGGTGGCAGGATTTGGAAAATGAGGTTTACAGCCATGAGTTTCCTTCCCGCCAGGAAGCAGCAGTCACGGAGCAGGAAAGCCCCATTCATTTAGTTGATGCTAATTTAGGACGTGCAGGAACTCCGCAGAAAGTCACTTTTTCACCCAGAGGAGTTGGAAACCATTCCTTCTGCAAAGGGTTCCTATGACAGACGGTACCGTGGGCCTCCCTCTGCAGAGCAGACCTGCTTCCAGAAACATGGGTGAGGGTCAGGTTTTTAAAGGAGCCTCTTCAAAATGCAATCAGAGACTCTCACCAGCCTATCTCGGAGTGAATTGTCATTTTCTTAAAGCACGGCCTTTCGTATTTAGGAGTAAATGGAATTCGATTGAGAAATCAATGCTTTTTCAGACTAATGATTTGGAAAATTAATTATTCTGCCGACAGGCTGGGTCTGGCTTTTGGGTCTAGCTGGGAGTTTTTGTTATGTCCCCACTGCCCTAATCCAAGGAATGATTGTTCTCATGAAAGTTTTCTTTCTTTAGTAGATGTTCCCTAGAACTACCTGTGCCTACTAAGATCCCCATTTTATAGATGAGAAAACCAAGGCATCCAGAGGTTGCATAACTCAGGGAGCATCTGGACTGGCAGGGTACCAAAGGACCTGAAGAGGTTAGAACTGTGGGGCGTTTGGAGAGAAAGCTCCTCCCCGAGAAAGGGACTGGGGTGGCTAGGGAAGGGGTCGGGACCCCACCAAAGGCACAAGGCTCCTGGGTAGGTCAGCAGTTCCAGGGGGAATGAGCACTGGGCAGCGAGGAGAGGGGGCTTGTCCTCCCAGCGAACAGACTGTCTTGTGACTTATAAGAACTACAACATTGTGGCATTGACACAGGGACAGAGGGAGACCAGTGGAACAGAGTGACATTAGGACACAGGCTCATATACATGTCAGGCTTGGAATGTAAGTGTCATTTAAAATCACTGCAGAAAGAACAGACCATTCTACAAGGATTCAAAACAATTAGCGACTCATTAAAGACAGTTTCCTCACACCATTCACCAAGATAAATTCTGGGTGAATTCATATAAAAATATAGGACTGTGTATTGATGGTGCTACTTTTCTAAGCCTTGTTTGTTTGTTTTGTTTTGTTTTGTTTTGTTTTAAGATTTTTATTTGAGAGAGAGAGAGAAAGTGAGCAGGGGAAGGGGCAGAGGGAGAGAGAGAACCAGACTCCCCACCGAGCAGGGAGGCCGAGGACATGGGGCTTATTCCCAAGACCTGGAGATCATGATCTGAGCCGAAGGCAGATGTTTAACCGACTGAGCCACCCAGGTCCCTTACGATGCTCCTTTTCTAAAAGTAGACAGAGGAAGCAAAAACCAAAAAGGAAAAGACTGGTAAGTTTGACGATATCAGATACCAAAATGTAGGACAAAAGAGGCTTTATCCATAATTGCCATCATTCGGCACTGGAAAGCCATGAGGAGACATGGAGGAAACGTGCATGCCTATTGCTAACTGACAGATCTCGACCTGAGAAGGCTACACACCATATGATTCCAACTATATGATATTCTAGAAAAAGCAAAATGATGAAGAAGGCAAAAAGATTGGTGGCTGCCAGGGCTTCAGAGCAGGTGGAGAACAGGGGATTTTTAAGGCCGTGAAATGAGTCGACACAGTAATGGTGGACACGTGTCACCAAAGATTGATCAAGATCCGAAAAAAAAAAAAAGATTGATCAAAATCTATAGAATGTACAACACGAAGAGAAAGCCCTAACGTAAACTAAGTTAATAGTTTAATTTAGTTAATACTGGGATCAGCGTTGGCTTGTCAATGGTAGCAAATACACTACGCTAATGCCAGATATTAATCGTACGGGAAACTGTGGGAGTGGTGACCGGGGAGCCCTCTGTAAGTTCCCCTCGCTTTTTCTGTAAACCCAAAATGGCTCTAAAAACCAAAGTCTATTTATGAATTAAAAACAAAAAGATGCACAGCGCATGGGAAAAGGCAAGCAGTAGACTCTCGGTCTTCTATGCAACAGGCAGGATTAGTATGCAGAATACATAAAGAATTTCTACCAATTGATAAGGGAAAATGTCTATGTGTACATATATATATATATATATATATATATATATTATTTTTTTTTTAAACTGACAAAGGATACATTCAGGCACTGTAGGGACAGAGGTAAGAATGGTCAACTGAGTCGTGAAGAACACCCAAGCTCACTAGGAACGAAGGGAACACAAAACTTTAAATGATGTTGAAGAGTCACTCTGCGTCATGCAAGGGGCACAGTATTGAACGTTTTGGAATCTGCAGCGTCGGGGAAGGTTGGGGTAAGACCCCCCAGACAGCTGGCGGAAGCACGAGATGGGGCTACCACACAAGGGAGCAATTCCCCGACACGGACTCAACTTTAAAATGCACAGGCTTCATGACCCAGCAATTCTTCTTATTCCCTCTGCAGATATCCCTGCTTGTAAGCACAAAGACACTTAGAGAAAAGCGTTCATTGCAGCGCTGCTCATAGAGCAAAAACCTGGAAATAATATAACTGTCAATTGATTGGTTAAGTAAAACACACTACTTCATTATTAAGGAGTTGTACGCAGCAGTTCCAAAGAATAAGGTAGGTCTGTTATGTACCTCTTGGCAAGTTCACCCAGGACTGTGTCAAGTAAAGAAGAATAAGACAGCCATATGGCTCACCACTCTTCTCCTCCTTCTAATAGACTGAGCCAGGGCAGAGAGGACCAAAGAGGGTGCTGTGTTGGCTGTGACAGCCCTGGACAGTTCTGTGCCACCTGCCAGGGCACAACTAAAAATGCAGACTAGAACGTACCGGATTTTCTGACTTGAGGGCTCCCTGCCAGGCCACACCTGCGGTCCCATAACAGTGACAAGTGTCCACAAGGGGCTGACCCAGGCTCAGAGAAGCAGGCAGCCACATTGCTTCTTTGGTCTCCGTTGGATCCAGGGTCCAGGGACTGGAGCGTGACCCAGAGGTGTGCTGGAGCCTGCGGGCATGAGGTCGGGAATGCCGATGGCACAACCTCTGCTCTGCTTTCGGTGACGTCACATCGGTAGCTTGAGATCGGCCATAGTGGGAGTCACTGCACCATGGAACTAGGCAAATGCTACAGATCAGGGCTTTTCTTTTCCCTCTGGAGAACCAGTTGTTCAACATTTATCTTCACACTATGGGAATGCAGGGCGGCCCTCTCCCTCCACCGCCCACTCTGAGTTCCAGGATGCAGAGCCCTGCTCCCTCTTAACTTCTTCTCTGCTAAGCCTCCTCCTCTCCTCCGTTCATCTGCATCTTTCCTCTTGCCTCCTCTTCAAGAAGAGGAAAGAGGGTGATCAGGCAGCCAGGGCAGGACAGACGCGCGCTGGGCAGCACGGGATAAGCCCTGCAGCTGAGGGCATTTGAATCTGGGCACCAGCCCCGACAACGCCATCGACCCCCTTCATAACCGTGGACAGACTTTAGCACTCCAGGCTTCTGTGTTCTCGTCTGTGAGATGCGAATAATCATACGCGGCTGTACATACACAGCCTTACAGGCGTGGTTCTGCTTCCTCTCCAGGGAGGGACACGCATGTAGACTGCATCGTGAATGGACCCTATGGAGATGTCCAGTGGGCCACCTGAACAATGGTACATAGTCCCCGATCATGGTACTTCTTGATACTTAGAAGGTTGTTACGAAAAGGAAGAGGTAATAACCCCGAGTGCTTGGCCCACAGCAGGTGCACAAGCATGATTGCTTTCCTTTCTAGTAATCTACCCCTTCTCTTCTCCACACTGTATCACTCTGTCTTAGGGTTGGGTTCGTGAGGGCTCCAGATGCCATGGTCCACACAGGGAAATGCCCTCCGGGCTGTAATAACCCTTCCAGCTGTAACAACGCTATGCCCCCAGGCACTGGCATTGAAGCTGCCTTGTCCCATTCACCCACCTTTTGCCTTACCCGTCAGAGTCCTCATCTTAGGGTCCAAAGATCTGAACAAAGCTCAAAGAGTGAAGCTTTGCCCAGCTCTCCATGGAGAAAATGTGGGGGAAGCGGATTCCCACTCAGATCCGTGGGAATCCCAGCCAGCGGGCTCAAAGATTTTTGACCCGTGAACCACAGAAAAACATTGCATGTTTCAGTCACCACACACACGGACGTACGCGTAGAACCAAAAAGATTCACAAAATAATATTCACTCTTGCTAAGCTTGATGGTATTGGGCATGTCTATTCTATTCCATTCTTGTTGCCTTTCTTTCTTTCTTTCTTCTTTTTTTTTTTTTTTTTTTTTTTACTGCTGGCAATCAGTGAAGGTGATTTCATGACCCACTAGTCTAATGAGTCCAGACCTACAGTTTGAAAAATACCCTCTAGGCGCCTTCTCCCAAATGACCAAATGACCTTACAGTTTGCAGGCATCAGCGAACTATATAGCCCACGGGTGAAATCCGGCCCAGCGCTTGTTTTTGTAAATAAAGTTTTATCGGTACACAGCCATACTCATCCATGTATGTATTGTCTATGGCTCTTTGGGGCTACAGCAGTGGAGAAGTAGTTGCAACAGACATCGCGTGGATCCCAGAGCCTTAAGTATCTATATTACCCGGTACTTAACAGAAAAAGTGTGTCCACCTATGCCCAGAGCTAACTCTGGGTCTCCCTTGTTTAATCTTCCCAGGCCTGCCTTTTGCTCTCTCACTCAAGCTCAAGTTCCTTGGCTGGCTGAGAAAACCGCCCCCCTCTTGCTTCCTGCTCCAGTCCTGCCGACGGCCCTTCCTCCAGGCTGTCCCCCAATACTAAGAGGTCCATGGGACAAAGGGGACAGAGCCCCACCTGGCCTCCTGACGCCTTGTTCTGCTCCCCCCACAGGCCTCCTGGGAATGGTAGCCCACATGATGTACACACAAGTATTCCAGGTCACTGTGAGTCTTGGCCCTGAAGACTGGAGACCCCACTCCTGGGACTACGGGTGGTCGTTCTGGTAAGTGGCTTTGACCTTTAGCCTTGCTGGGACTTCAGCAGCTTGGCCCAGCTCGGGGGAGAAGAGCAGAAGAGGGCAAAGGTAGCTAGCCGGGAGTCCAAAGGCACTTTGAGACCCTACAGCTGGGGTTGCAAACTATGACCCATGGGCTAAATCAGGCCCACAACCTGTTTTTCCACAGCCTTTGACTTAAGGATGGTTTTTACATGCAGGATGCTGAAAAATAAATCAAAAGAATAACATCTTGTGGCCCGTGAACATTACACGAAATTCAAATTTCAGTGTCCGTCAATCAAGTTTTACGGGGACAGAGCCACACTTAACATTTATGTGTTGTCTGGCTGCTTTCCCGCTACAACAACGGGATTGTGGTTGCTACCGACCCTCCGCGGCCCGCAGGCCTGAAGTATTTACTACCTGGCCCTCTACAGAGAAAGTTTGCCGACCCTGCCACACAGGCCGCTCTGGGAAGGTGGGGATGGAAGCTGGCAAGTGGCGGGAGCCCCGGGAGGTCTGATAAGCTGGGTGTGCCAAAGAAAGGCAGGATGAGCGATAGACTCCTGTGTATGTGTAAACACACAATGTGTGTTAGAGAAAAGTCTGGGAGGAACAGTTAAGGTGCCTCGTGTTGTAACAGAAAAATCTACTCCAAGCAACATGGAAATACGCTAGTTCCTGTAAGTGGAAGGTGCATCTGTGTTATGGACTTCAGGCTGCGTTTGATCCAGAGTCTCTGACATCATCAGGACTGACTGCTCTTCCTCTGTGATCGTCCGCACATGTGAACCCTGTCCCTGGGTGGGCTTCCCTTCTGGTGGTCAGAAAGCCGTTCCTGAAGCTGGTGCTTCTTCCTCCACATACATTCCCCAACATTGACTAAAGTCCCAAGCCTCCCTCTGCTGGGCCCAATTTAGGTCATTGCCTCTGTCTTGAGTCATCACCCCAGCTGAGGGAATGGCATGACCTTATTGGCTCAGCTTGCCTACACTTACCTCTGGAGTGAGGAAAAAACCGAAAACGAAAACTTGCAAATGGTGAGTGGGTGGAATGGATGCTGGGTGAGCTACCAGACACTACCAGAAGTGTCTGCTTCAGGCACAGCTGGATCCAGGTGATCAGATGATTCATCAGGAGTTTAGACGGTCTCCCCTCCCCATTTTCCTATCTCTGTTCCCTTTGTGTTGGTTGGCTTCATTCACAAGCAGCTTTTCCCTAAGCAAGCTTTTTCCTAAGCAAACTCATCAAACCCAGCTCTAGACTTACATTTTACAAATGTGGGAACACCAGCAGAGAGATGGGGCTTCTTTCCAGGATTTCCAGCCAACATCCTGGTAATGGCTTTCACTGGATTGGCTTAAGTCATGTGTCCATCCCAGGACCAATGATTTAGACCCCAAGGAGACTGGGGGCTGCTCTAATTGGTCTGGCCCGAGTCACAAGGTCAAGGAGGAGAGATTGACCCCACCCAAAATGTTGGTCCAAAGAGGAGGAAGGGCGTCCCCTAAGGGAAATTTGGGGGTGGGGTGGGGTTATCAGATGGGATGCATGCTGGAAAGAGCAACCACACATGTCTGGGGTCTGCAGATCTGGACCATTCTGGTGGTTGGGGACCATTTATCTACTTAGTCATTTTACAGGCGCTTACCACATGCTTACTTGGGGGCAGCCGCTCTCCTAGGTACTGGGGGTACAGCAGTGGCCAAGACACTGTTGTAACAGGCAATGGAGACAAGTAAATAAGCTATCCTGTGGATGGTGGGGTGGGGGGTGGTTCACAGACCGCCGGAGGAGAGCTCGCAGACCCAGCCCCAGGCAGGGAGGGCCCTCTGGGAGCAATGTAGTCGGGCAGGCTAGTGGAAGAGGGGATAAGCTAGTGTGCTGGCCGGGGGTCAGCAGGTACAGAGACTTTGGAGGAAGGTGGTCAGAGTGGAGCAGGAAGACCTCCAAGTCAGAAAGAACCCCTTTCAGACCTGTGGGGACGGCTGCTGATTTGTGCCCCTCGCACTCTGCTGGGCTCCGCCCCCTGCAAAGACAGGTGCCTTAAAGGGACCTAGACTGTCCCACACCACCCCTGATCCCTTGAAGTGGAAGCACCGCAGGGAAACCAGCTAAGGCTCTGGCTCCCTGTCACCCAGGGCTTCCCTCCTTATGGTCATTCTTGCCCGAGCTCTTGACCTTGGAAGCTGGTCATCGGAACTAGATGGTGCGGAGCACGTGTGTAATAGTCTCTGCCGTGCACTGGGCCCTGCTGTGTCATCATTCTAACAAAGCTCTGGTTGTGTACTTTGTGGAGAGGGAACGGAGGCACAGGGAACTTAAGTCAACTCTCCAGGCCAGCTGGTGCTGCGTGGCAGAGCTGGGATCTGAACGCAGGTGGCCTGGCCTTGGAGCCCACCCCTTCAGCCTCTGTATTCTGCCTCTCTGAGTCTGGGATGATACAAAGACGGTTTATAGATGGGCTTAGCACCCTGTTTCACATATGGCAAGCGCTCTTCTAAAAGTGTTTACCAACCCTTTTTTAATTTTTTAATTTTTATTTTTTTAAAAGATTTTATTTATTTATTTGACAGAGAGAAATCACAAGTAGGCAGAGAGGCAGGCAGAGAGAGAGAGAGAGGAGGAAGCAGGCTCCCTGCGGAGCAGAGAGCCTGATGCGGGGCTCGATCCCAGGACCCTGGGATCATGACCTGAGCCGAAGGCAGAGGCTTTAACCCACTGAGCCACCCAGGCACCCGGTACCAACCCTTTTTTTAAAAAAAAAGATTTTATTTATTTGTTTAGAAAGCACACAAATAGGAGGAAGAGCAGAGAAAGAGGGAGAGAGAGGATCTCAAGCCGACTCATGCCGAGCATGAGTGTGGAGCCCAGTGTGGCACTTGATCTCATGAACCTGAGATCATGACCTGAGCCTCCATCAAGAGTCCAGTCCTTAACAGACGGAGCCACCCAGACGCCCCAGACACCAGCCCTTCTAATATTACTATTACTGATATGCAATTAACATATGCAAAACCCGCATGTTGCGTGTATAGAAACCAGGGCTCAGAAAGGTTGGGTCACTCACCCAGGGTCCCACAGCCTTCAGTGGTTATAGGATTCTGAGCCCCTCCTCCCACAGGAGGCTCTCTAGAGGCCTCTAGCTCTCCATCCTGGCACTTAGCATCCAAAACCCAGTCTGCTGTGTCAGCCAGGGGACCCTTTCTTTCCCTGAAAGCCGGGCCTCCTGCCCTCCTCCTCTTCTCCCTCGGGGCTGGCCTCATTCTCATTTGACTTCTTTAAGGCCGGGGCCCAACATGCGGCCCCTATTAGGGCTGATCCATTTCTTCTTGTCACCGAGGCCTGCAAGATGGATCAGCCCCATTTTTCATCCCTTACTTCTGGGGCCTCGCCAGGGCTGTGCAGTGTCATTTCTCTTGTTTAATATGTGTGAGGCCATTTGTCAAAATTCTGGTCCCTGCCCCCCCCCACCCCGCCCCCATCCCAGGCACAAGAGAAGAGACCCTCTCGGAGGCCAGACAGCTCCGGCCTCTGTCTCCCCACCCAGCAGAGCCAGGTAGGCCTCGGGGGCTTGGCAGGCGGGGGATGGGAGATGCTCAGCTGATGTTGGGCACCAGCTTCCCGGAGAGACACGTGCACAGGGAGGGGAAGGCTCCTTGCTTGGGAATCAGACAGCCTGGTTCAAACCTTCCGCGGACATGCACGGCCGGACCCCTGCAGGCTGACAGTGTGGAGGCGTGGTAGAGGCCAGAGCAATCAGAGCGCATGGGAGCAGAGCCCCCACTCTGACCCTCACTGGCTGTGGACGCGCCCCAGGTCACTCAGCCTCCCCATGCCTCAGTATGCTCATCTGTAAAATGGGGCTGGCCTGAGTTTCTCCTTGTGGGACCCCTGCAAGTAGCGTGTCCTGTATCTCTTCATCTAGACACCTTACCCGAAAATAAAAATGGGTTCTTGTTTCTTACGGTTTAGTGCGTTGACCGGGCTTAGCTAGGACATCCTTGCTCAGGGTCTCCCGTGACGCTCCAGTGGGTCGCTGGCCACGATGACATCATCTGGGGCAGGGCCAGGGAGGGTGTCCAAGCTGGCCCCTCCCAGCACCGGCTGTGGGTGCCGGCTGGGGTCTGGGGGCTGAGCGAGGCTGTCAGCGGGCGCGGCTTCTCGTGAGGAGCAAGAATTCCAAGAGATCTGAGCAGACGCTACGAGTTTATTTTATGACCTTGCCTCGGAAGTCACTCTGTCACTTCTGGTGCATTCTCTCGGTCGAGAGCTAGTGATGGGGTCAGATTCAAGGCGAAGGGGCCTCGAAAAGCATGAACCTTAGGAGGGGAGGCTCCAGGCAGGGGCATCTCGGGAGGAGCTATGATGGGGACCCGGTGGATCGGGGCAGTGCGGTGCTTAGCACAGCGGTTGTGCTCCATGAATGCTGCTGTTGGAGGGAAGCAGCCGCCTCTCAGTCTATCCACCTCTGGAGTGGATGATAGTAATGTGTGTTTCATAGGGTTGTTGGAGGGACTATGTGTGCCGAGCTCTTAAAGCGCTTGGTACACAGCGAGTGCTCCTAAGTGGCAGTGATTCTAAGTGGTGACAATGACATTGAGCCTTTGCTAATGCTGCTCTCACTTGCTGGGAGGCACATGCCCCGAATGTCCACACAGTGACACCCTGTGAGCATGCAGGCAGCCCCTTGCCGTCTGTGCCCTGGGCTCCAGCTGCCCCGGAGGGGGGTGCCCTCCTGTCCCTTTGGCCCTAAGCCTCGGAACCCCATTGGAGGTCCAACTCCCCACCTTCTGCCTGGCTTTTTTTTCTTTTTTTTTTTTTTTTCCTTCCCCAGCTCTGTGTCTCAGGTCCCCAAGCTGTCTGGTCCTGCCGTGCTAACTCCCACAGACGGGTTACCAGGCCCAGTTCAGGAACCAGGACGCAGCCTCAGAGAGAGCAAAGGCCCAGAACGCGCAGTGAGCCCAGGGGCTGCAAACTGCACATAGCCCCGGGCTGGGGCTGAGACCAGCCCCTAAACGTTTTGTCGCCTGCCAAGGTGTTAGATAAGAGATGGATTCAGGCAACTTGGTGGCTCAGTTGGTTAAGCATCTGCCTTGGGCTCCGATCAGGGTCCCAAGGTCCTGGAATCAAGGACCACACTGGGCTCCCTGCTCAGTGGGGATCTGCTTCTCCCTCCCCGTCGGTCCCCCTGCTCACGATCGCTTTCTCTCTCTCACACACACATACGCACAAATCTAGGGGGAAAAAAAACTATTAAAAATTACAGTGTTTTAAAAAAATAACAGACGTATTTGTTTTTAACATCTAAAAAGGTGAACATTTTACGTAAAAATCCAAGTTTGGGGCTCCTATCAGAAGCTATGTCCTTGCCAAACCGGCCTTGCCACGTGCACCGGGAGCTGGAGTTGCGTGGTGGCTGTCCCTTTCCATGGGGCATCTGCTCCCCGGGTCACCCCCACCCCTACCCCTCCCTGCCGCCTTGCGCTTTCCCGGCATCACCAACCACCGGGCCCTGCAGGAATCTGCATGGTGGCCCCCGCGGGGAAGGGCAGCATGGCAGTTTTCCTGGTGATGACGGGAACGTGGAAAACTAGTCGCTTTGTCCTTCTGCTTCGAATTTGATCAAAATGGAGCAAGATTTTAGAAAGCCCCCGTCCTGAGCGTTCTGCCTGCAGACTGCGGGTAGGAGAGCATCACAGAGTTGTAGCTTCACAAGAGCTAGAAGCCCAGAGAGGTTAAGCAGTTTGGCACAGGTCACACAGCAGAGTAGCAGGTTGGGCCAGGACCGGGTTGAGGCAGGGATGCCTCTCTGTTCGCCCCCGAGACCCAGTCTCCGTGAAGCGGATGGCCTGGCCGCTACCCTCTTTTCTTCGCCTTGTGCCCTCCAATCTCCGCGACCCTGCGGAAACAGAAGGCTGGCCTCTTCCCTCTCTTGGGGCCCGAGGGCTGGCCTGCCCTCTCTGCAGGCCTTAGCTGGCCTTTCTGCTGCCGTGACCATCGAAGGACCTTGCCCCACGGAGCCCCTGGAGAGGGTGTGTTTGCTGTCACCACTGTCACCGCTGGGAGACCGAGAGTGCTCAGCAGGAGCTGGAAGCTCTCTTTTTCTCACGTCCCCCAAAGCAGGGGGCTCTGGCCTCCCCCTTCCTCTACGACCAGGGAGGGGACGCCTGCTGGCCGTGGCTGAACTGGCTGGGCCCCCAGAACCTGCCACTGTCAGCTCTGCAGCCCTCAGCTCTGGGGCCCTGAGCGTGGCCTAGACCAAGCATTTGTGTCCTGTCTTGCACTCTGATTCTCTGTCCGTCCATCCTAATGAGGACTAGGGCTGCCTCCCTTGGGGGTCAGGTAACAGTCTTCCCACGGAGCAGGGCCTCTATTCATCCCTGGATCTGGCCCCAGCATCCGCCCTGGCCTGCCCTGCAGCTCCCAGAGCACCAAGAGGTTGACAGCCACTCTGTCCAGCCCATCACCCTCCCCTCTCCTCCCCCACAGTGTCCACTCTGCTCTCGGCTCCCAAAACCAGGCCAACCACCCACGTGGTTATATCTGTTCGTTCAGTCTGTTTGGGTCATATCTGTATCTCTTCGTTCTACCAATATTTACTGGGCACCTCCTATGTGCCAGGCACAGTTCTAGGTGCTAAGGATAGAGCAGTGAACAAAACAAAGCTTCTGTTTTCATGAAACTGAAGTTCTGGTGTGGGTGGGAAGATGATCAAAGCCCAAATAAGCGGGCCTGCCCCTTCTGGAAAGATGGAATAGACCTACGTCTCCCTATTCCTCCTGCTAAAGACACCTAAGATCCTGGAACACGAGACATAAGGCCAGCGTAACAAGGAGCTGGTCGAGAGAAGACAGTCGGCTGACCTGGGACCAAGAGACAGGACACCGGCGCAACCCAGGCTGGAAATGAAGAAGTCAGCAACCCGGCAATGCCAAAGATGCCCGTGTATGTGCAGGTGCATACACGCGCGCGCGCACGCACACACACACACACACACGCAAACACACCAAAAGTCTGCTTTCTGTAGCCACAAGACCAGGAAAGGGGCAGCCTACCAAGACAGAAAACTTAGCAACAACTGCTCTCGACAGTCACACATCCCAGAAAACAAACCACGAACAAACCAACGGCTGTGGGTGGACGCCCCCACTCGCGCCAAGCTCAGATTCCCTTCATCAGGCTGTCATGAGGCACATCACCGGCGGCAGTGAGAGCAGAGCAGGGAGCCGCGACTGTCACTTTTCTGGAATTGTAACAAACCCCACCCATCCCCAAGTGGCAGTGGAGGTCACACAGGGAGCCAGGACCCCTGCCCCCAGGGACAGTCAGTTCTGCTCATGCAATGCCTATTAAAATCTCAGCAAGATTTCTTGTAGGTATAGACAAGATTATTCTGGAATTTATTAGGAAAGGCAAAGGAACTAGAATAGCTAAAACAATTTTGAGAAGTCTCGAAGTGGGAGGAATTAGTCTATCCAATTTCAAGATTTAATATGTAGTTACAGTAGTCTAGGCTGTGCGGTCGGGGGGAGGGATACACAGAGATCAATAGGACAGAAGAAGGAACCCAGAAACAGACCCACACAAATGGGCCTCACTGATCATTTGACAAAGATGCAAATCCATTCCGTGGAGAGGGGAGTAGCCTTTTCAACAAATGGTGGCTGGAATTATTGGACGTACAGGGACAAAAGGAAAAAAAAATCAATCTTGATCTAAACTCCATGCCTGGTATCAAAATTAACTCAAAATGGTTTAGGGACCGCAATACAAATTGTAAGACTCTAAAATTTTTAGGGAAAAAAATAGAAAATCTTTGGGATCTAGACATAGGCACAGAGGTCTTAGATTTGATATCAAACGGATCAAAAACATAAATGGAAAATTTGATACCTTGCATGTCAGCAAAATGAAACACTTGCTCTGTGACAGACCTGTGGTTGGAAAGACAAGCGACCGAGGAAAACATTTGTAAGCCACCTCTCACACAAAGGCCCCGTATTTAGGATCCATACAAACACTCCCAACTCAACAGTAAACCACAACAGCGTCCAAACAATCTGATTAGAAAGTGGGCAGAAGAACATGAACAGATATTTTGCCAAAGAGGATAAACAGATGGCAAGTAAGCAAGAGGAAAGATGTTCAGCACCATTAGCCATTAGAAAAATGCAAATGAAAACCACAATGAGGTGTTACTACACAGCTATCAGAATCGCTCAAAGAAAAAAAAAAAAGCGACAACATGACATGCTGGTGCAGATGTGGAGAAACTGCCTGATCTGAGGGCATAAATGGTTGATACAGAAATTGGGTTGACTCTCCAGAGAAGTATACTGAGTGCTAAAAGCCGATCCCCAAAATACGGGCCGTGTGATTCCACTTATGCAACATTCTTAAAATGACAAAATAAGAGAAATGAAGAGCTGATTACTGGTTGCTAGAGGTTGGGAGGGGAGGGGGTGTGGCTGTAAAATGGCAACAGGAGTGTGGTGAACGGAGACGGTCTGTATCTTGACTATTGGTGTCGATAGGCCGGCTGGGGACTGACTGTATCCGCAAGACGTTACCATTGAGGAAAACTGGGTACAGGGTACGTGGAACTCTCTGTGTTATTTCTTACAACTGCCTGTGAATCTATAATTATCCCAAAATAGAAAGTTTCATTTAAGAACAAAGAATAATAAATAATAGGAAGAAAAGCTACAGGAGAATTACAGGGTGTGGTGAGGCCTGCGATGAAACTGAACAGGGGTGTGTGACAGGGAGAGAAGCTCCTCCCCTCGTCGGGTAACCAGACTTGGAAGCTGGACCTGCTCCTAGATAAGCTCCCTGATCCTAAAGACTCGAAATTCACTTTTAAAACTAAGCCATGTAAAATAGGGAATTTATAGAGAGCAATTGCGCAGGAACTTGGGTTGCTGATGACAGACACCCCATTCAGACTGGCTTAGAGAAAGAAAAAAATCCGATAAGGGAGTTTGGGCTCCCATAACTGAAAAGTCCAGGGATAATGGCTTCAGCACAGGGACCTGGATCTTTTTTCAAGGCTCTGCTAAGTAGTCAGCCTCCTTAGCAGGTTGCATGGTGGCAAGACAGTTCCTAGCAGCTCCAGGCTCAAATCCCACCAGCTTGGCACCCCGGGAGAGATGGGACCGAGAGTCCCGGGATGGAGTCTCATCAGCCTGACTTGGGTGTCACACGCCCATCCGTGAACCAATGACTGTGGCCAGAGGGAAGTGATGCTCTCATTGGCCAGGTATTGGCCATGCAATCACCCTAAAGTTTGGGGATGAGGCCAGCTCCACGCAAACCGTGTGGCCTGAGAGGAGGGAAGCACTGGTCCCTTAACAGAACGGTTACTGGTCAGGCCAAACCAACCTGGGTGTCGGGGAATCCCAGGAGAGGCCCGCTTCTTTGTTCTCCAGCCTCGCGTTCTGAATTTCCACCTCTGTAGTTCAAACACCCATCCCACTTTGAGCTGGTCTTGAGTTTCATTGCTGAGAGGACAGAGTATCTGATTGGATCAACTTTGGTCAGATGCTCAGCCCTTATCCAGTCGTCTGTGAACACGGAGGGCGGGGTGACCTCCCAGACTCTTTGACGGACAGGGCTGCTCTAAGACGGACCAGGTGGAGCCCATCGCTGTCCGTCATCGATACTGGAGAGCTTCTGGGAGGTCTACATTTGCTCCTTATCACGAAGGAACAAGGAATCCATTAGCAGTTTTGTCGATAAGGGACAGGTGATGATCGGGCATCCCTGGGAGACAGGCTGAATCCTCCCACTTCCCCTTGCTTGCCTTCTGGGTGGCCTGGGGCTGATAAAAAGCAGAGCAGTGCGTGTGGCAGGTGGGCTGCCCTGGCCTTGAGGAATGGATTGGCGGTGATGTTGAGAGACCCAACGGAGAAGAGGAGGTTGGATGCTCTGAGACAGGCAGGCAGCACTGAGCCTTGATTGGGAGGAAACCCGTCATCCGGGCAGGGACTGGAGAGCATGGACGTGGAGACCCGGCTGGGTGTAACTCACGGGAGTCAGGCAGGTCCCCCTCCTGATTCTAAATGTTACTGCCCCGTCCTGGTCAGAGGAACTAGGCGGGAGACCACGTCTAGAACGGACAGCGGGTCAGAGAAGACCAGCGCCTGGTCCCTGATCTGCTAGGTCCACACCTCCTTCCCTTCTTTCCTGCTGTCAGCTCTGGCTGGCCCCACATCCACGTCAGGTGAGCGCAGCCAAGAATTGCCGGCAGTGCTTGGAGGAAGGGTGGAGAAGAGCGCCACACGGTCATGATAGCTTAATCTCGCAGAGGGAGAGTTTGGAAATGAAGCCAGACAGAAGGGGCAGGAAGCATGTTGAAGCTGCTGGTGGTTGTAAGGACAGCGAACTTCTTTTGAGTGCCTGCTCTATGCACCAGGCGCAGTCTGAGATGATTTGGACGGCCCATCTCCTTCAATCCTTACAACAACGTTGTGAGTTGGTGCTGTTGTTACATCCATTAAAATGATGTGAGGAGTAAGGGGCGGGGGGGTTAAGCATCTTGCCCAAGGTCAAACATGAACAGAGGTAATTTAACCCACCATGGACACCAGCTTTTAGGGTCCCCCCCCACCCCGCCGCTTCTTCTTTATCATCAACTCCAACTAATTGCACTCTCCCGCGCTCCAGCATCTCAGACCTCCGGCAGTCTGTGGGCTATTCCTCACTGCCTCGTGCCTCCGTGCCTTTGCACACGCCCTTCCCTCTTCATGGAATGCCCTTCTCCCTGGTAAACTCTCGCTCATCCTGTAAGACCCCTTGCGGCCTACCTGTGCTCTGGTGACCTTCCCTGAGTCTGGCCCCTGTGGATGGAAGGTCTCGCTCTTTCCTTGTGGCCCAGTAATGAAGGCTGTCATGTCTGCATCACAGTGCACAGGCTGAGTGGGGCAGAGACCTCATCTTGGTCTTCTCTGCAGTAGCACCTGCTCCAGAGTGGCCCAGAGAAGGCAGCTGTGCAAGGTGAATGCATGTCTGGCGGGGGGGGGGGGCAGTTTCCTGTCCCCTGCCCATCCTCACTGTGGCACCTCTCTCCTCATCTCTTGGCAGCCTGGCGTGGGGCTCCTTTACCTGCTGCATGGCAGCCTCTGTCACCACCCTCAACTCCTACACCAAGACGGTCATTGAGTTCCGGCACAAGCGCAAGGTCTTTGAGCAGGGCTACCGGGAGGAGCCGACCTTCATAGAACCTGAGGCCATCAAGTACTTCCGGGAGAGGTCAGTGCACATGGGGTCACCTCTGGCCATCATTGGGAGTCCAAAGCCCAGGGTTTGGCCTCAGTAGCCACAGGGCTCCAGTCAAAAGCTAGAGTGATTGGACAGAAGCATCCTGGGGGTGTAGTGGGGTAGAAGGGAGAGGCTGGGTAAGGCAGAGTTTGGACCCCACTGTGTTGGCATTTCTGGGATATTTTGGTGTTTTATGGGATATGAGGTTGCCTTGTGATCAGAGCCTGAGAAACCAAGAAGAAAGAACTGAGTCTCAGTGTTTGCTCGTTAGCCCCATGCTTCTGAGAACCATGTCTTTTTAGGGGCATACCGAGAACAAACCAAGGTCCTCTTCTTGGGCTCTGTTACAGCAATGAGTGGAAAGAGGGACCCAGCAGTGGGATTGTTGATCACTGCTGGAGGACGAGGTCTCCTCAAGGCCAGGGACTACATCGGATCCCCTGAGTCCTCAGAGTCCAGTTGGGAATAGAAGGGCCAATCAATCGTGTATATATGAATGGATGGTTGAATGCTTGGGTGTATGTACGGAAGTGTGTTTGGGTGGGTGGGTGGCTGGATGGTTGGGTGGGTGGCTGGATGGACGGATGGGTGTATGTATGGATGGATGGATGGTTGGGTGGGCAGTTGGATGGTTGGTTGGGTGGAAGGAGAGATAGATGAATGAAAGAATTCACGCATGTGTGCATGCATACATGGATGGGTGGGTACTTGGCTGCATGGATGGATGGCGGAGAATGGCTGAAGGACAGACAGGCAGAGGGTCAGCATGTTTCCTGGGACCATCTCTTAAGTAAACCACGCATGCCCAAATCCTTGTCACAGGGTCTGCTTCTAGGGGAGCTGACTGGATATGCAATAATGCCCTTCAGTGGTAGCGCACTGAAAGGTTGTCAGGACTGATGAACAGAGTCTGAGGAGGAAAGGGGGAAGGAGACTGCGGAGCTGGGCAGCATCGAGCACCTGGACTCTCTGAGGCAGTGGAAAGGTTTCAAGCCAAGGAGTCACATGACGGAGGCCACACGGGCACCTCTCTCTGACTCCTGCAGACCCCGTCATCTCTCCTGTGCCGTGTGGGGCTCCTTTCTGTGCTTTGAACACCGTGAGCTCACCCCCTCCCGAGGCCTTTTGCACTTGCTATGCCCTTGATTGGAGTACGCACCTGGCTGGCTGACTCGGGTCTCAGCTTGAACTTCAGCTGCTCAGTGAGGCCTTCCGTAATCAGTCGGTCTAAATTCGCCCCGTGCACTCCAGCCAGGTTTTCAGAGCACCCACACAACCTGACTGTATCCTGTTGTGTCTGAGTTTACAGGCTGTGAGCTCCAGGATGGACAAGCTTCGTGGTCTTGTTCCCTGCTCTATTCCCAGCTCCTACAACTGGGCCAGGCACCTAGCAGGTGCTTTTTTATTTTTCTTTGGATAACCGACTGAATTCTCCCTGGAGACCTCAGGCCCGGCTGCCCCACACACTTTGAGCTCAAACTTCACCATCACCAGTCAGATGCAGCTTCCTGGCTCCCCGACGCTAGGGTCCCAGATCAGGTGTCCAGCCTGGGGCCAGACAGCTGTGGCTGGGAAGCTTGGACTCCTTGGGCATACGGGGCCACCTTGCCCACGGCTGGGGTCAGTGTGCTCACCAGGAAGGTGGCAACGGCTGGCATAGGACAGGACCCGCAGGAGGTGCTTAGGAACCATATATAGCAGCCGTATACACAGCACGATGTCTAAAGCCATCCCTTATCACTGCATCCTCAGCTGTCCCCTCGGCTAGGAGAGAACCCGGGGCATCTGCAGGCAGCCTTGTCCTACCAAGGCAGAAGACAGGACCTCTCCGAACTCTATCATCAAGAAGCTGCTGTTTGCCAGTGCCCTGGTTGGAACGGTCCCTAACAGCTCAGGCCCTGGCCGTGTGGGGGCAGATGCCTGGTTCTCAGCATATGTGCAGAATATCACTTTACGCGTTCATAACTTGAACATTATGCAGAGGTTCATCAAATTTTATTTCCCTTCCTCTCTGAGGAGAGCATTTCAGCTTAGCTGGGCTGTTCAAATTTTTTTTTTTTTTTTTTTTTTTTTTTTTTGGTGCTTCCCCACAAAGCTCAGAGCACGTGGATCTCTCCCAGCACAGGTCTGCAAGTGGCCCAGCAGCAGCAGGGCTGAAATCCTGCACTGGCCAGTGTCCCCAAAACTGTAGCCACAGACACCAGGGGAGAGACCTGAGGGGCTCACCTGCCTAGGTTTTCCCCTCCTTGGGGGGTTGGAGGGTGGCGGAAGGAGCAGGGACTTCGGGAAAGCCTCAGTCTGAGTGCATGGTTCACTGCTGAGTTCTGTAGCTTCACTGCTGTGTGACTTGGGGCAAGGCACTAAGCCTGTCTGGGCCAGTGTCCTCTGACAGCCAGCAGGAGAGCCCAGAGCCGTCAGCGTCCTGGAAAGTCACACTTTGTAATGCAGGTAATGTGCTGGGCAGAGTACTGCATTTTCTATCTGTGAGTCTGTTGCTTCTGCTGCTGATGTGACATAGAAAGCTTAGTAATGATGAAGACGATTGGCTTAGGAGATGGCATTTTAGGCATTAGGAATCTAATAACCGTATTAATAACCACAGCAGACATTGGGTGCCTTCTCTCTGCTCCAGGTATGACTCAGTGAATTCCACCATGCCTCTGGGAGGTCATAGGTACTATTGTGTCCCCTGTTTTATAGATGTGAAATCAAGGCACAGAGAGGTAAAGTGACTTGTCTAAGGTCACACAGCTGGTAAGTGCCAGAGTTGGGATTTGAAGCAGGCCACAGTCTTGTGACGTGTGACCTCTCGAGACTGGTTAGCAGGCTCTGCCCGGCACTGAGGAGGGAGCTGGACTTGCAGGGGTGAATGAGGGGAGTCTGCTGAGGGCTCAGGGTGTGACGGTGGGTGTGGTGCCCGGGGAGAGGGTGCAGGGTCTCCCAGCTGTGCCCACGGTTGCTGCCCACTTCACCAGGCCTCTCCGTCTGTGCTCCTGACTCTGGACAAGATGCCACCCTGTTGGGGCTGACGGGGCAGAGAGGGCCTGGCCGCTGCCGCAGGCCACCCTCTTCGAGTTTTCTCTGGGGGGGAGCCTATGCAGGTCTCAGGACTAACTGGGCAGATTCTGAACAGTTTTCAGGGGTTTTGAAATGCAGGGGTGTGTGTGCACAGGGAGGCCAGTGTGCACGCGTGCGGACCGGGGGCTGGGGAGCCTACTCCTGACTCTGAGCGGCTGCTTAGAGAAACGTCTGGAATTAAGCGCTCCCCAGGTCCCCCGCCTGCCATCCCCAAGGAGGACGTCTTAATGGGGCCTCGGAGGGGAGGGTCAGAAGCTGCCGAATGAATGAAAGATAAATATTTGCAGACCCGGCTTTCCTGAATGCTTAATGTTAGGATCTGCTTTAACAACTCGTGGAGGAGAGCCAGACCTGTTGGATTGGACCCCGGCAGGGTTTCACAGCCACAGGGAACAGCCACCCTGCCTCCCTGGGGGAAGCCGCCGGGGTGGGAGAGCGAAAGTCTGGGAGCTTCCAGGGGGTGAAGGGCAGGTTGGGTGGCCTCCTGCCTGTGGGATTGGATCGCCGGCCTTCGCCTCGCTCTGCGACGTCCCGCTCTCTGAACTTACTTGTTAATCTATTTACCGCCTGGTTTGTCCCTGCCTCCTGTGTGCACAGCACCAGAGAAAGTGGACAACAACAGTCTTTGTGGTTTCTGCTGGATCAGGCACCTAGGAGCTCAGGGGCTCAATAAGTTGTGTTACTAACTCTTCATAGTAATTACACTGTTACCCACGGTGCAGAGCGGGACTGGGCTTCCTTCCTATGGCTGTTCCTGGGCCTGGCTGTGCGTGCACTCATTTAACCTTGGATGCCCTCCGTAAGGAATCGACCAGGTTGAACTTAACTCCATAATTTGCTAACGGTGGGTCATGTCC
Organism: Mustela nigripes; assembly: GCF_022355385.1. NCBI lineage: Eukaryota > Metazoa > Chordata > Mammalia > Carnivora > Mustelidae > Mustela > Mustela nigripes. Next base: position 17,407,511 of record NC_081567.1, read on the forward strand.
CTTCCTGCAGCCTCTGTTTTCCTGGCTGGAAAATGGGCTGGCACCCTTCCTCACAGTTTTCTTTTGAGGATTACATGAGATGATGCAGTGAAGTTTCACTTTATAAAACCGGGGCTCCCCCTTTCCCTGCCCACACCCCTGCCAGAAACCTCCCTCTGAACAGCACAAGGAAGACACTCCCTGCCTGAGAAAGGAGCCCAGCACACACCATAAGCTGGCGGCCCTTGGAGAATCCTGCCCGAAGACGTGCTTTGCTTGGTCCCTATGGTGGTTTAAAAATGTTTAAATTTTGGCTGAGTTTTAAGAATCAGAATCGCCTTAGGACGCCAAGGTTTTTGCTTCGCATGAGAAAGCGGACGGTCTGGCTGCACTGGGCCCCCGCTCTCACATGGTGTCGGTGGGCTGGAGCGAGCGGCAGCATCCTCCCCAGGAGGCCCCCGGGCTCGCCCATCACCTGCCCTGCCTCGGGATCTATGGAGCACGGCAAGGTGACATCGTGGGGTCTCCTGGAGGTGACGGCAGGCCGAGGGCCCAGGCCCAGCCCAGGGCAGCTGGAGGATAAAAGAGCTTTCAGAGATGAGACCCTTGAGCCAAGTTTCCAGAGGCACGTGCGGCGTTCGCCAGCCAGATGGGCAGCGTGTGAGAGAAAACGTTCTTAGGCACAAGCAGCAGCACGGGCAAAGGCCCAGAGAGGGAGCACACAAGTGGATTTAGGAAAGTCTGAGCAGTTGGGTTTGATTTATGAGTGGGAGTTGGACCGGAGTCTCTGATCTCTCTCATCTTCCCACAGCACTGGGGTGGGGGCTGGCGGCCCCAGAGAATTTAAAAATTACCGGCTGGAGACCCATGGCGTAGCGGCCCTCCCCAGGCTTCCTTCCTGGGGCGCACGCGGCCGCACGGGGCCTCGAGGCAGGCATGGAGGAGCCAGACCTCAAGAGCGGGGAGATAGGCACAGATTGAATGATTCCTACCCCATTGAGGGCCTGACACGCCCCTTTGCCCATCTTCCTGCTTGGTATGGGGGGGCTCTCTGCTGTCTGCTCTCCAGTCCATTGTAGGGACGCTCTTGGAAGGGCCTGTCTTCACTTTGTCCCCTCTCTCTCATAGCACAACCCGCTGCCCCAAACAGCTCCCAGGGGCCCTGACCCTCAGCATACGCACCCCTCCCCAGGCCCCGCTGGCCACTCCTCCCTCCCCTTCTGTTAAGTGGCGATGCTCCCAGGGCTCTTTCTGGGCCCTCCTCTGTCCTCATATGACACAAGCCTCAGTGGCCCGATGTGTGCCAGGATTCCCGCATTCTTAGTCCACCCCAGACCGCCCGACTCCGTAGACATCTGTCTCTTTGCTGCTTCTACTTTGGATTCTCAAAAGCACCAAAACCTGGCATGGCCGGGACCGACTCATGATGGTCTCCTCCAAACCCAGGCTTATTATCATGACCCTCTGCCCCCTATGGTCCTGCGCGTGCGAGCCACACCCCTGTGAGCCCTACGGTTTTCCTGCATCCGCCCTTACCCCTCCCGTCCGTGTCCCCTCCCCAGTGGGATGCCCCTTGCCCCTTCACTGTGCTACTAACGCAGGACACCTCTGCCCCAGTTTTCTGCCTGAAACACTGCTCACTGTCACACGTGCGGCCCAGCTACCTCCTAGCCTCACCGAGACCCTGGTCCCCTTTCCTGCACGCAGCACTCCGTGGGCCCTGGCAGTTCCCTTCCTAGCAGGTGGTTCTGCCTGCGGGTAGCCACTGGACCGCTGTCCTCTCTGCCAGGAGAGCCCCACCCCGGCCTCCCCAGCTTTCATCCTTCAGGTGTGCCTCCAGCTTCGACCCCGAGCGAGACAGACCCCTCTCTGACCTGTAACAGCCCCGTGAATGGTCCCCCACCTCGCTCAGCTCTAACCTTGTAGTTCCTCAGCAAGGTCCCACGGGACAAGGACCCATGTCTGCTGTCCTATTTCCTTCCCCACCAGGGGGATGGATGGAGATAGTGAGGAAGAGCAGAGCGGAAAAAGCCTCTTGGGCAGGTCACTGGCCAGTCAGATAGGCCAAGCGACCTTTGCTGCCTGGAGCTGTCCATGGTCTTGCTTGTGTGACCAGTTCCCCAAGCCAAGCTCAACAGCCCCACGCCTCAGGTGTGCCCGCCTCCTCGAAGGCCGAGGAAGGAGCTTTGTAGATAACCCAAGTCTTGAGTCTTTCATGCATCGTAGGAGCCCCAGAGAGGCCATGAAAGGTGGGATGGGGGGTCCCACATGGGCTAAGGATTATTTGTTTTTCTAAATCACAATTTCTCACCCGTGCAGTTCTGAAAATAATCTCGAGGTGCTCGTATCTGGAGATCTCAGTCAAAAACCCAGTCCTGGGGACGCCTGGGTGGCTCAGTCGGTTAAGCCGCTGCCTTCGACTCAGGTCATGATCCCCGGGTCCTGGGACCGAGTCCCACATTGGGCTCCTTGCTCGGCAGGGAGCCTGCTTCTCTCTCCACCTCTGCCTGCCACTCTGCCTACTTGTGTGCTCTCTCTCTGTGACAAATAAATAAATAAAATCTTAAAAAAAAACAACCAGTTCTGGAGAGACGGAAGAGAAAAGTCAAGTGCACAGAAGTCATGGAGGGCATTGACAGCGTGGATGTTTATCTTCTCTGTTATTTTCCCCACATGTTTCGTATCATGATGTTATTACTCAGAAGAAGGGAAGAGCAAAAAAAAAAAAAAATCTTTTTAAAAAATCCATTTATCTCCCGTATCTTGGAACGACACATTTGATATGATGTTATGGAATCTTAATTTCCTACTTACAGTCCTTGATTTGCCAGCATTTCTCTTAATTCCAGTCTGTATTCCACGGCAAGTGGAGTTTTGTCCTTTCAAAATCAAAGGACAAAACGTGTCCTTTGTCCTCTGTGACCGTCCCCTAGAGAGTTAGCCTCTGAGACGGGTTCAGTCACAGCACCCTCTCGCCCACCTGTTTTCGCTTTCACGGCCTGAACATTACTTCCAGCGATGCTGTGCCCTTCCTTGCCCTCGTGGGGGTCCTTTGAAATCGCCACGTACTCTGGAGAGGCCTGTGGCAGCACCCGGAAGTGAGAGGTGGCCCCGTGAAGACTGCGGGACCCTTGGCCGGCCGAAGCAGCGTGAAGGAAGAGCCGGAAACACAGATGGGCCCTTGAGTGGAAATCGGTCAGAAGGAAGCGGGAGAGCGTCTGGAAGGAATGGCCAGTTCAGGAGGAATGGCCTTCGGGACTCCCAGCTGGAAGGGACCGGGAAGCAGGAGGGACTTGGCGAGGGGGTCTCTGGGCACCCTCCAACCCCACTGGGCAACCCTTAGGTGTTGCCCCTGTGTAGCTGGGACCCTGGGGAGGCCCCTGGAGGCTTGGGTCCCCTGGGTCACAGCCTAGGACACCAAGGGCGCCTGGGCCGAAGCTTAGCAGAGCCCCACGTGCGCCTAAAGCCGGGGGTCCAGTGCCTGGCTCTTCTGTGATCCGGGGCCAACAGTGTGGGCCTTACTTGGGAACCTGTGAGAATGCAGAGTCTCGGGCCCTGCCCCAGACCTGCTGAACCAGACTGGCCCATCCATGAGTGGCGAGCGAGGTCAGGCTCAGGAAACGTCAGGCTGGAGGGCGGAGCAGGTGCTCAGAAGGTGGGCGTGGCCAGAGGCCGAAGGAAGGGCCCCCACCCCCCAGCCAGCACCAGCCAGAGCCATCTGCACACATCCGCAGAGGACAGGACTTGGTAGGAGTTTGAAAGATTTCTCGGAAAGCTGAGATGGCCGAGACACCCAGGCTTGCCGTCGAATGTGGGGTTTTTTCCCCCATTTTGTTTTCTAGTTACTCATTTTTATTGCATTTTATTTAAAAAAAAAAAATGGTCCAAGGTAGATTGGAAATTAAGGTGGGGGGGCGACACCTAGTCCTTTGTCAGACAGATGGAGATGTATGCACAGGCTGTGGACTGCCAGTTCCTACCGGGAAGTGGCTGGAGGCTTGGGAAACAAGCCAGCCCAGGGACAGGGAGAGAGCGGCTGGCTTTGAGGACGGTACTGACAAGACCGCAGGGGACAGAGAACGTTCTGGAAGGGCTGTGCTGGCGAGGTGCTGGGGCTGCTGTCCCAGCAGAGAGAAGACCCGGCGGGAACCCCTGTGTGTGGTGACCTGACCTGCCGTGGCCACGTTTGGCCCAGGAATTAGGTGGGCAGGTACTTGGGGGTCCTCCTGAGAAGACGGGGCGGTGGCCCTGGTCTCCCCGCAAACCATTGGAGCCTCTCCGCCTCCATCACTCCCCAGCATCCGTCTCTTCTCTCAGAAGACAGTCAGCACCCAGCTGCAGCCCGATTCTGGAAGCGGTGGGTCCCTGGGGCGGTGGCTTCGTGACCGTGCAGTCACCCCCTGCACAGCTGTTGGCACATCTGCCTGCGGTTCTCAGAGCTGGAGTTGGATGGTCCCCGCTTCCCTCCGGGACCTCACAACGCAGGTTGGGGGGACCCAGGGTGGGTGGGACTGAGAGTCCCTGGCCACCTGGGGGTCTGCGGGGCACAGTGGGGACACCCTGGAGATGCAGGCACTGATGAGCCGGAATCAGCCGCACACGGCGTGCGCTTGTCTGCCCCGCAGCCCCACAGTCAGTGTCGTCACGCTGCTGCCTTTCCGTCCGCCACGCTGGGAGTGTGCACGGACACTGCAAAGCCGGGCTCTTGCCTTTACTGGCCCCCACCGAATGGGGGCAAGTCCCAGGGCCACATCAGCCTCGGTTCTCCTACTGTAAGATGGGGATGATGGTTAATGGTGGTGGCGGCAGTGACTCTGGTGGCACATAGATCTGAGTGGGTGCAAACAGACCCCAAATAATGAAGATTTAGACAGCTGATGAGTGTATTTTGTTCTTACTTGAAAGGCTGGGCGGGTATTGCGGTTCCCGTCGCCTTCACCTAGGGCTCCTCCCCCCTCGCTAGGCACCTGACTCTCCTTGTCCCCAGTTTGTGAAGACTCTGTCTCTTCTGGGACAGAAGGCTGCATATGACTCCCTGTGGGTGCTCTCTGCCCTCAGTCTGCTTCTTCCGAAACACCCCTTTCCAGAGGCGGTGCGTGGCTCAGGTCTAACTGATGGAGTGGAAGGAGAGGGGGTGTGGCTTCGGTGGTGGGGGGCTCCGGGGCGGGGATTGGTGAACATGTTAAAATACCGGAACCATGAGAAGGAGTCACAGATGGACAGACCGTAAAGGTCCCCGGAGGTGAGGTTGATGACGACCATCGTGATAAGGATGAGCACGCCAGATCCCCGGAGGTGAGGTTGATGACGACCATCGTGATAAGGATGAGCACGCCAGATGCACTCGGCTTCCCACGGGCCCATTCGGTTACTCCTCTAGCCCCCTTGAGAGGTTGGTGCACTATGATGCCCACGGATCAGAGGAGGAAGCCACACGGGCGGGTGATCAGGACATGTCCAGACTCAAGCGGCTTTCACAGAGGTGATGCCCGACCCCCGCGGAGGACAGCCGTGTTCGCTGCAGACTGGGTGTCTCTCCTGAGCAGGGCTTCAGTCCCAGCACGCCCCCCCCTCACCTTTATTTGCCCTTCAAGGCACTTGTAGTTAATTTCTTGCACCACCATTTAGGAAAAAAGAACAACTGTCTTCAGAAAGCTCGTAATATTTCCTGCAGGAAATCACCGTTCAGAACCCAATGTAATCGTCACTAGTGCTGCTCGCTGTTGGTCTTCTCTTCCTACACAGAGCTCAGCACCCCGGTGTTCCCACGGGGCCGCTCGTAGCCTCGGGCTGCCTGTGCGCTTCCCTGTCTCTTCTTTGCCTGCAAACACTCCTGGGGATGCTGGTGCCAAGCACCAGGCTAGACCCTGGGGCCTCCGAGTGGAGAACGAGATAAACTCCATCCCCTTCTCTTGGACTTTAAACTGTACCGGGGAAGCCCGCCGATTAAGTGAGTTTAGAAATCGTGGTGGTTAAACTGTTTGGAGCCCTGGTTCTGTGCCAGGTAGCGGGTTCTGGGGTCCACAACCACCAGCGGGGTGCTGGTGCTTGTCCTTATCGTCGTGCTTAGTTAGCACCGTATGCCCACTGCCATGTAGAACCTTCTAGACCATAGGGTTCAGAGCAGTCAGGTGAGCTGCACAAAGCCATGCTGCTTGGGGATAGCAGAGCTGCCGTCGGCCATGATCCCTCCTCGCTACAAGGCCCAAGGGCTCAGTCGTGCCCAGAAGATCCCTGTGTCCTGATGTGTCTCTTGCCGGGGAGTGCTGGGGGCTATGGGAGGGTCCTCAGCTCTTGTCATAACCACTGACACGCCTTACCCCTCACCAGATGGCTCCCAAGCGCCTGCAGATCACTTCCATTGATGACGCTGGTACTCAAACCCAGCACGAGGCCTCCAGTATTTGCCGGCTAATTGGCAGGTGTTCTCTGATCTGTTAACTATTGAATTCTGGGCTTCCTGGTGCCAGGTCTGGGAGCCCAGGGAGTGGGAGGGACCAGACCAGGCTGCCTCTCTCTATAAACCCCATCTCCTGGGCTCACTGGTCCCTGTCCCTGGGGCCAAGGCTCCCTGCAGAGCCCAAGGGAGGTGCCCAGCATGAGACTTGGACGGGAGGATTTCAGAAGATAAGAAACCCTGAGAACTGGGAACTGGGGTCGGTGGAGTAATGGTTCAAGGTTAAGGCTGAGAGATGCAAGAGGACGCGTGCGGCCTGTCTGTCTGTGGCAGGGCAGGCATCTGTTGACCCCAAGGCACTGGGGATGGCCAGGCAGATGGCACTCTGGGATAGGGGTGGGCTCAGTTACCTGGTCCAGCCTCCCCGCAGTGTTTGCAGTGTCATGATTGGTGGTCTTCTTGTCTTGATTACCTCTGGGGATGGGGAGCTCAGCATCTTCCCAGATACACCTGCAGGACTACTTTTAAGAGTGTCAAACTCTTTAAAAAAAAAAAAACAAAACACCCTAAGTGTCTGTCAGTAGGGGGTTGGATATTAACTGTTCTCCCCCATACACTATGAGGGAAAAGGTAAGTGAGATTTATGTGTCCTGACATGGCACGATGCTGGAAATTTGTGGGTAAGGATAAAACCAGGTTATGAAAGCATGTTTAATTTGAGGCTGTATATGTTTAAAAAAAAGGTTTAATTCTGAGATGATAAACACAAAGCTCCTAGCGGTGGTGAAGCCACCACAGGGAGGTGTCATTATCAGGGGGGGGGACTTCTGCTGTATGAGTGGGAGGTTGTTTTTTTTTTTCCTTTCTTTTCTTTTTTAAATAAGCCAGTGCTCTCTGGAAAAAAACAAAGATGCTTCTACTAAAAGATGCAAAAAAAAGAAAGAAAGAAAAAGAAAAGGACATCCTTCCTTGTATGGACCCTTCCCACAGCATCAACATGCCTTCCTGTAGCTTCAGCCCTTAGGGTTTTGTGCTGCCATCGGGAAGCAGCCGGGCCGTAGAAGGTACTTGTCGAAGACCTACTTGTGTTAAAGTTTGCTTCCTGGGAAGCACAGGCCTAGCCCCTGGGTCCAGATGGCATGGGGAGTCTCGGGCGGCGTTATACGCTTGTCACAGTCTGCCTCGTGTGCCCGCTGTCGTCTACTGGGCCGGCGGCTCTGGGGGCAGACCGTGCGGTAGACGTTTCGGCGGGGCACACAGCGTCTGGAGTAAACGGCCCAGAGCAGGGCCTCTGGACATTCCTGGTGAATGAGTGAACGAGCAGTCTGAGGGGACCAGAAGGATCAGCGCAGGAGTATTTCTGTCCCTTCCACTAGGCGTCTGCAACGGCCTGGTGGTCATCTGTCACCGTCCCCGTGCCTCCTTCCCTAGCCCCACGCTCTGGACACACTGCTGGGCAATTCGAAATAAGACGTGATGGCAAGAACCAGAAAACGGGGCTGGGGCATTTGCTTGGGTGGGGACTGAGACTTCCCTGCAGGAGAGAACAGAGCATCTCCATGCAAAGAAGAAGCGGGAGCAAGTAAAAGGCCAAGAGGAGCTGAGGCAAGATCTAAGAGCGAGCGTGGCCACAGACATGGAACTGGGAACACTTCCGGGCTTCCTCAGCAGATACGAAAGTGATTGTCAGTGTTTCTACTTCTGGGGACCAGAGTGTGTTCCTCTCACGGGGATGCACTCCTGGGCTGGACCGTGTGGGGGCTCCGCAGTGTATTTGGGTTACACAGGGGCGAGCCCAGTGGGGGAACACGGCCCCAGCCCTTCCCCGGGCCCGGTCAGCGGCGGGATGAGGGCGAGGGCTTAGGTCTGCAGCTGCCTGCACCCAGACCCTCGCTGGCTCGGCGTTCCCTGCCCCACCGGTTCCAGCCCCGTCTGGAACTGGACTGGTCGCGTTCGCTTTCAGTGCCTCAGCTTCTCCATGGACAAAACAGAGATCACGGCACCCATCGAATAGGGCCGTGGTAAGGGTCTTGGCGGCGGCCATGGCCCAGGTTGCTTTGCGCAGGGTTCCCGGAGGGAAAAGACTGTACTTTCCAGGTCCTGGGCCTCTGCCAGCTCAGCTTGCTCTTTCTGACACAGGCTTTTGGGTCCTTTTCTTTCCAGGATCGAGAAGGGGGATGGGCACGAGGAGGACGACCTGCGCTTAGACTGTCGTCACGAGCGATACGCTGCCCGTAAGTGGCCTCGTCGGCAGCACCCCGCCTGTGCCATCCGAAGGGAGGGGACCCTGGGGCTGAGCCAGCCCGACCTCTCCCTGCAGCCCTGCTTGCTCCCGCAGACACACCCTCCAGGTGGGGAAACTGAGGCTGGCGTCTCGGCGTAGCCAGTGCCCCGCACCCCGAAGCTGTGGTCCTCTCACAAGGGAGATGGGATGCTAAGAAGTTGGGGGAGGATGTTGGGTGCTTCGGGGCAGGCCGGTGAGCCCCAGCTCAGGTCCGGGCTGGGTGGGCTGTTGGCCAGAAGGGGGAACGGCCCCAGGGTCTGACTAGCCAAGGCAGGGAGGGGACAGTGGTTGGGACTCGGGTGGGCTGCCGAGGCTCCTGGCCGCGCGGAATGCAGTGGCTTCGTAGCCTCACTGTGGGGGACACCACAGACAGACTCTAGGGCACCCATTAGGAAAACAAACGCCTGGACCAGAAAGCAAAGGTTGGTAAAAAGAGAGAAAGGGCCTTGCTCTGGCCGGTAAAAGAAAGAGGCGACGTGAGATTGACGTTAAAATGGCAGAAGCTCAGCTCAACTCCGCTCAGCCGGCAGAAAGCCTGCCACGGACTCCCCGCCCACCACACCCCCTTCCAAGGGCTTGTCCTGCCTGACCTCCCGGGTTCACGGACCCCCAGCCCCGACAGCTGGGACTACGAGCCACGTTGTGCAGAGGAGGAAATTCAGACTCAGAGAGGTCGCACCCCTGCCCTAACCCACTTCATCTGCCAGGCAGCTTTCCCTCCCGGAAGGAGCATCAGTGCCCTCGTGCACAGGTCAACAGCCTGTAGGAAATGCATCTTTCATTCCCCCCAAGACACAGCTGTGAGGGAGCGAGAGCACAGAGTCTTCTGCCTTGTGGGGCTCCCCCTCCCTCTGCGGGGTGGCGCGGGAGAAAGTCAGAAGCGACTCAGAAACGAACCAGGCCACCTCGGCTAGAGGCAGGTGCTCAGAGGGCTTGGGTGAAGGCCGGGCAGGCGGCTCTCGGGCATCTCAGTGACCGGAGCCTGGAGGATGAGAAAGAGCCGGCCCCGGACTCACCCTTCCAGGCAGAGGCTTGCAAGGGCGAGTCCCCGAAGCAGGGGCGGCAGGACCAGAGGCCAGCGTGGATGGAGCAGGGACCGCATGGGGAGGCCGGTGATGGGGCTAGAGGGGCGTGGGGGCGGGGGCGGGGGAAGGAGCTGGCCATGCAGTGGGGAGCCCGGGGTGTTTTGAGCGGGAAGGAGACTCATCCAGATCCTTCATCTGTTCCCGCATCTGTGCTGAGAGCTAGATCATCTCTCTGTCTGTCTGTCTGCATTCCATGTCCTTCCGTCCAGCCATAGACATCCCCGCATCCATCTGCTCCGTGGGGAAAGGGTCGGAGGGGAGCAAGAGCGAGGCCCGTGGGCAGCTTCGATGCTGTTGTAGTCCCTCCCCGGAGAGATGACCGTGGCCTGGCCTTCAGCAATGACAGTGGAAGTGGGTGGTTCAGAAACTCTTTGCTGGAAGAATTGTCAGGTTGTCTTCGTTCGGGTTCTCCCAGAGGCAGACCCAGAGACCAGGACTTGGCAGCAGACCGCACCCATGTGGGTGATCCCAGAAGACACAGTAGGAGCAGGGGAGGCAGCCCAAGCAGGGAGGGTCTGTAAAGACACAGTATGGAGGCGACCGCCCTGCACCCCGCTGAGGGCCTGGGGCCGCCGGTGCAGAGCGCGTGTATCTGAGTCACCCCTCCAGACACAATGGCCGCTCTGCTGGGACCCTGGGGGTGCTGGGCCAGGGCCCAGGGTCTGCATTCCCCTGGGGCGGGTGGAGGTCAGCCGCCCACCTCGCCAGAGGGGGTCCTCCGGGGCATCCGGGTGTCCAGAGAGGACAGAGGTTGGCGTGCCCATGCTGTTTGTCTGGGTGCAGTTGGACAGTCCTGCAGAGCTGGGAAGGGAGACAGCTGCGGCTCGGTCCTCCAGGGAGCGTGCTTGGGGTGGGGAGAGCCGGCGAAGCTGCAGGAGCCTGATGCTCTGCCTGGGGAGGGGGGGGGGGCTCACAGAGAAGCCGCCGAAGGCTTCGAGGAAGGGGCTGCCGAGGGCCGGCAGGGGGTCCCCAGAGGTTTGCCAGATCCCCGCTTCCCAGGAAGAAAGGAGCCTCCGATCCCACAGCACCTCTGCCAGGTGTGCCTTTCATCCCGTAGCCGAGCTGCTGGGATGCGGTCTTTCCCCTGGGGCCCGTGGAGGCACTGGGGACTCGGTTCTCACCAGGAAGGGAGGAGCTGGCCTCAGTCCCTCGAGTTACCTCTGACGTGGCCACTCCTGTGGCCTCCGAGAAAGCCATCGACTCAACACATCTTTACAGAAGCTGCTCCTCTGGACGGGTCCCAGGCTGGGTTCTGGATCACAGGGGTGCACAAGGTGTGTTCCTGGACCGGGGGGCTCCCAACCATGGCTGTCCTGTGCGGCCAGAGCTAGAGTGGGGTGCGAGCAGGTGCTGTGATGGCAGAGGCCAGGCGCCTGCTCTGGCTGGCAGTGAGGGCGAGGGGCTGGAGAGGGAGGCGTCCTTGGCCAGAGGTGAGCCCACTTGGTAGAATCCTGCAGCGATTATGATTCCTGGACTAGATGATAAAAATAGCCAACGGGAGGGCAGTCCCACCAGGTCTGCTGGTCCCCCCTCCTCTGTGTGCGTTCTGAGGACTTTACATTTAGCTGCTTATTTAATCCTAAACATGGCCCATTTTACAGGCGGGGAGAGTGAGGCTCAACACGAAGCAGGGCTGGTATTCGGACCCAGCCCGTCTGGCCCCAGAGCCGGAACCCTGGGCCCCGAGGGTGAGCTACCACATGCCTGTGGGGGTCCCCCATGCTGGGTGCAGCCGTCTACCAGACTCTGGGCGCGGCCCAGGGACTCAGGGACCAGCCCCCTCGCAGACCTCACGGGCTAGAAAAGCAGCTTGATGAGGCCATCTAGGGAAACAGCACCGTCCCCAGAACGCAGCCTCTTAGCCGCTCGTGGGGTTTGGGCCAAGAAAATATTTTGGAAATGCCTGGTCGAGTTTTGCAATATTTCTGCACCGAACAGCTGCTCGGATTCTGCGGTGGGCTGACTTGCGGGCAGGAGGAACGGGGGAGGAGGAATGTCAGCGAGCCCACATTATTAAAGGCTTCCTGGGCGCAGGTCTCTGCTCGGGCGTTCCCAGCCCTGGGACGGAGGGTTGACGGCTCTGCTGTGGGCATGGAAGCAGTAAGGAGCTGAAAGGCACCCTGACTTGCTGGGGTCGCTGGTCCCCTGGGGGACAGAGCCCTGCTCCGTGGCCCATTTTTTTCCTTCCTTTGAGTCCAAGCCCATTTCTGCTCCTGCCCCCTTCCCTTAGCGAGAAAACGCAGAACATCTCCTCACAGGGCTTTTCTACTTGCCCTTCTCTCGGCCCAGAATGCTCTCCCTCTAAACCCTTGCGTGGCTGGCGGTGTCTCGCCTTGAAGTCTCAGCCAGAAAGAAGACTGCTTCCTTGGAGAAGCTTCCCCTGACTGCAACGTTCTGCCCCCGCTGTCCTCATATGACCTTTTTTTCTTTCCTTCGTGGCACCTGTCCCTCTTGAAATGATTTTTTGTATTTATGTACTTGGGTTTTATTTGGTGGCCGCTCCCAGTTCGGTTCCAGGAGAACAGGCCCCCTGTCTTGTTCCATTCGAGTCTGTGTTCTGAGAACCTGGAACGGTGTGGGGCCTGTGGCTTGTGCTCAGTTGCTCCGGGTGTCTCCGGCTGTTTCCCACTGGAGCAGGCCCTTCCCCGTCAACCAGTACACGGATTTTGGGTACAAGTTGCTATTTTTCCTTGGGCTCCTCTGATACGGACTCTGCCACAATTTCTTTTTCCCGAGGAAGGAGTGTGCTTTTCAAACTTGCCTCTGGGGTTCTGCAATGCCACCAGCTAGCTCGGGAGTGTCACATCAGATGTGACATTTGATGGAGGCGATGCTGCCGTCTGGTCCAGGTGTCTGCGTCTTCCTTCTGGGGGCAGATGGGGCTTGCAGCGGATTGCAGCCGTCAAGTTCAATGCCCGAGACAAGCTTTTGATTCTGCCAGGTGTGTCTGTGAGGCCGGGCGGGGCCTTGGCAAAAGGGCTGTCACTCGCCGGGTGGAGAGGTGGCTTCTGGGAGCTCCATCTAGATGGGTTTCCACCGCCGCTGCCCTCAAAATAGCAGAGGGAATTTCAAGAAAGACTTCCCTGGGTCCAGAGCAGCTTGGCATTTTTATTAGATCAAAATCACATCCAATAGAGCACTGCTCGAGTCGCTTCCTTTATTGAAATGGAAGCAGACAATGTTTCTGAAATAAACGTCGATGCCGACTCCCTGGGCACCCAGACGGGTCTGGGGCTTGGAGGCCTCTGAGACCTGGGACCCTGGGGGCTGAGACACCCAGGCCAGTGTTCACATCAGAATTACCTGGGGGGCTCCCCAAAACACGGATTGCTGGGCCCCGTCTCTGAGCTCCTGGCTCAAGAGGGCTGGGGCGGGGCCTGGGCATCTGCATTCCTAACGGGGTGGGCCCGAGGGACCCTGTTGCTGCGTCTCTGCGGACCAGCTTCCGAGCAGCCCTCAGCCCCGAGCCAGGACCCGTCCCTCCAAAGCTGCGACCAGGAGCGGCTCTGCATTTTGTCCCGTGCTTGGGCCCTTTGGTGGCTTTTGGGTGGAAACGGGTGCTTCTAGGGCCAATTCCTCTCCAAGCCATTCTCCTCAGATGGTTTTGGGGCTGTCTCCCCCATCTCCTCCTCCTAGGTCCCCAAGCGCCTCTGGTGGCCCCCCTGGCGGGTGTCAGGCTCTGTGCTGACCCCTCCCACACACACCCACAGAGGCCCTCCCGCCAACCCCTCCTGTCCCCGCTTCATTTCCCAGCCACCCACCGCTCTCGGGACCCTTCTCTGCTGACGGTGCCCCCACTAGATTGGAGATGTGGGGGGACAGGGGCCTTGTCACCTCAGCTGTGTGGCCACCCCAGGGCCTGGCCCACAGTGGGCCATCAGCGTGTGTCCAGCAAATGACTTAGCTTATTCCATCCCCTCGCGGTACTTACACTGACGACTATTTCTGTTTTACGGGAAAAGACACTTAGGGTAGGAGCAACCAGGTCATTTGTCCTGGGTCACAAATCTGGACAACTCACTGTGCTTTTGTTCTTCTCTGTGACTGTTTCTTTTGCCCAGAAACACGTGGGGGGCAGTTGTTAAAATACAGATTTCCCCGCAAATTCCAACTCCTTGGTTTGGGGCAGGGCCGAGGAATCCACATCGGGTAAGTCTGATGCTCAGGTGCAAATCCCAGGTGTGGGATGGACCCCCGTCGCCCGGAGGGCGCAGCTGGGCCTTTCCCCCGCAGGCACCCGTAGTCCCCCAACCCTGGCTCTGCCCGCAGCCCTGGCTCCGCTTTCCAGCCGCACAGACCTTCTCGCCTCCCCCGGCCACCAACGGTGCTAGGTTTTTCACACCTCCTGAAAACCTCATTTACCTGCCAGAACCCATTTCACACTCTGTTCCTTCTGCCTGAAAAGACCTGCCCCCTTCCTTCCTCCACTGGGCAAGAAACTTGTGGAATTGTGAGCTTCACAGTGCTTTCTGAGTCTAGTTCAAATGCCCGGGGGATGGCAGCCAGCCCCGCCTTGCCCCTCTGCCGTGCTGGTCATGTTCATCTCTGCATTGTCTAGAAGGTGGGATTTTATGGTGGTTACAAGCCTGGGCCTTTGGAGGCTGCCTGGGTTCAAATCTGGCAGTGAGACTGTGGTGACTTAACCTGTCCTGGCTTCGCTTTCCTTGTCTATCAGATGGGCATAGTAATGGCACCTCACTCAGATTTCTGAGGATTAAATGGGCCATGCCCATGAGGCACGGTGAGCGGCTGCCGGCACACGGTAAGGGCTGTGTGCCCTCGCCATTTCCGCCTTATGCGTCTGTCTCACTCACAGGCACCGGCAGGTGTCTCACTCCTGTCTGCAGACCCAGCACCCACGGTGGAGGCGGGCACACGTAGGTACCCAAAAAGCATGTCACAAGAGAGTAAAGGACTCAGCCTGATCCTGAGCACGAAAACAGATGAGCAGGTCGTGGGGTCGCCAGAAGATGGACTCCAGCCAGGACAAGCCTGGGGCGGTCCCCGTTTGATCTCCCAAGACAAGCGACCCATAGGGTAGACCACAAACCCCACCCTCCCTCCCACACGGCTCTCACGCACACCTGCCCCTCTTCCCACATCCTTCCTTGTTCATTCGTTTAACAGATGATCAGTGTGTGTGGAATTAAGCGAGCCGCTCGGGACAGAGCAACAAGGAGCAGCTCAGCTAATCTGTGTCCCACGTTACGTACGGCCTCGTAGGAGAGCCGGGAGAAATCGAGTACATGGCTATTCCCGAATATGCCAGAGTCTCTGAAGTGCCCTCGGGATACACATCTGCAGAGTGGGGTTGACTTGGAGAAGCAGCCCCGGGGCCCTCGCCAAGGTGGTGACATTTTAGGAGTTGAAAAGGGACACGGGTGTCACTAGCTGAAGGGTCTCCAAAGCCAGACACCTCAGGGCCAGCCTTCATTCATTTCTCTCTCACTCCCTCTCTTTATAGAGGAAAGAATTGAGGCAGCGAGACAGTAGGGTCTGGCTGGACCGGCGAGTCCTCAAGAGCGGGCGTCAGCACCTCGGATAGCGCATGTGGGGCCGGGCAGGGGCGTTGGCGGTCCCCTGTCTCTCCGGTGCCAGGTCGGGCTGGGCTGCCGTGGGGTCAGAAACACCAGCACCAGCCACGTGCCCACCGTCATCAGTTCCTTTACCAGCTTCAGAGCGCCTCGGACAAGTTCCACCCCCTGTGAGTGCCCCCGCCCCCCCTTCGGCACATTTGCGGTGGCACTGGCCGACTTGGCTTTGAAGGGCCCTTCCGACTCAGTGAATCCTTTCCGGAACAGAGGATGTGACTGCACGCCATTCAGCAGAGCTGAAAGCGGATCTCCTGGGATCCTGGTGCCCTGGGGGAGTTCGTGACAGCGATTTCCCACCGAACGACGGAGAAATGAGGACGGAAGAGACAGGACATTAAATGCGTTCATGTTCATTTGGGCCGAGGACTCTGCTAAGCCTGGCTGCTTCCGAGGGAATTTAAGGCACCGCGCTTGCTCTCCACCCTCTGAGTGGCACCTCGCACAGATCTCTTCCCACCCCGGGGCCGTGGCTCCCCATCTGTGAAGAGAGGTGCTTCCCTCCAACCCCGTCCCACATAGGCATTTTGCTATTACTGTGTCATTCTGAAGTCGGATAGGATGGACTTCTAGCTGGGGGCCCGCCGGGCCTGCTGAACCTTTGTAACTCCCCTTCGTTGCAGGTTCAGAGAGGAGAAGGTGCTTGTCAACAGTCACACAGCTTAAAAAAAAAAGAAAAGAAGACTAACAGACACAGCTTGTAATCAGTGGAGCCTGGATTGGAAACTTTGACGGCAAGACTGCAATTAGAGTTCTGCCCCCTAAGCCTGTACCCACAGGAGAGACTGACCGAGGAGCCTCGCATCATGCACAGAATCTCAGACCAGGAGGGGCAGGCAGAGCTCAGTCTCCAAGCTTAGGGATTACTCCGTGCTCCTCCAGTCCTGCCTGGTCTCTTCACTTGTCCCTTGCTGTGTGCCTGGCCGGGGGCTGGGGGCCACGGCTCTGGGATGAAAGTAGACTCAGTCCCCACCTGCACTGGGGTTAGCTGGGGAGACCCTCACAACTCAAAGTGACAAGCCCAGGGGGAGAGACAGACCAGCAGCCCGTCATGCAGCCATGGGGGGAGCAAGGCCTGTGCCTGTGAGGTTGTGGGATGCTTCCCAGAGGGGGTGCCTTTGAAAGACTAGTGGGAGACTCAGTAACCAGGAAACAGCAGAGAAGGGCATCAGGCCGAGGGACCAGAATGTGTGAAGCCACGGCACAGAGTCCTGGAACAAGCATGCGGGCTGGGAAGGAGAGGTCAGAACCGGCCAGCCGGAGAGGTGCTACTTAGCCCACAGACGGCTGTAAACGTGTTAAAATGTAAATGTCGGTATTGAAAGCCTAGGAGATTTTATTTTGAAATTCTGATTTTCAGTTTCCCTGAACTTTCTGGAAGATCTGAGCCCACATTCTCCATGGCAACAATTGGCCAGAGCTGAGGAATGGTTCCTTCTGGCTGCTTCGCCAATTTATGTCATTTGATCGGGCCCCGTAGACCTGCTGAGGTGTTATTCTCCAGTCTATGGCATCAAGGGCTTCCCCCTCCCCGCCTCCACCCCCGCCAGCTAGTGACTAGCCCCAAAGTAAAGATACTGCAAGAGGGAAAGTGCACCGGGTGGTGGTGGCCTGGGGGGCGCTCCTCATGCAGGGGGACGGAGCTCCTTACTCTCCACTATAAATGGCTCTGGGCCCCAAGCCCCTCCCGGGAGGCCAAAGGAAAAAAGAGGCTTCCAGTCCTCAGTGACAAACCCACCTCTGGATCCAGGCGACAAGCAGCCTGAGCTTGACTCAAGGAAGGATAGGGATCATGGCCTTTCCTCTTCCATCAAAAGGCATGATCTCTTTCTCTCTGTTCCCGCAGACGCTCCGGGGTTGGCCCCGTTGGCAATGGTGGGAACAGCTACGATCACTTCGAAATATTCATTTAGAAAAAGAATCAAACCTTTCTGCAATCAAATATTTGCTCCTAGATTTTTTTTTTTTTTTTTAAATCCAAACACCTAGATCTTGGCAGCATTCACTTCCAAAGAATGCAACCGTTCCAGTGGCTGGGGCCAAAACAAACATTTTTCCCGAGGCCAAATGGTTCCAGAATGTTTGCCAATTATTTCCCACCCTTTAAAAAATACACTAAAATTAGTAAAGTGCTAACATTAAAGAATATCCAAGGCAGAAAAAAACATCAAAGCACAAAACCCCCCACGGCCACCCTCCAAATCAGCACAGCCGTTCCCCCCCTCTGCCCGTGGCTTTCCAGGCTTTGCCATGTGGAAGAGCTGCTTTGGGGGTGGAGGAAGGGTAGTGAGCCATCTGTCTTTGGAGGTATGCAAGCAAGGGCTTGGCTTCACCAGGAATTCCCACCTCAGTGGGGCTGGCTACGAAGAACCTGCCTGATCCCAAAGGACAAGAATGTCTGAGCCTCCGTTAGAGCGCCATTAAAGACTTGGAACACATGTCTTTAATGAAGAAGTGTGGGGTCAGGAAGAGTCAATCAACTGCTTATGCTCGCGGAGCGTCCATTCCCTCATCTGTAAAATGGGTGCTAGCTACTTCACAGGCGTGTGAGGCTAGAATCAAGTAGGGTAGAGACCTTGAATGCTAGGTGGCTGTTGGTTTTCTCTCTGGCCCCCCCAGCCCACCCACCGTACCCGTCTCTCTTCCCTCTGTTTCTCTCTCTGCTTCCACCTCCCCTGATCCGCTGTCGAACTTCTGTCTCGGGTCAGGCCATCATTCTCCTTGGCTCGTGGTCTGATGGCCAGGCTGGAGAGTCCCACTGGGGCAGGTGCTCCAAGATGAGGGAAACTGCCCAGGGCCTCCACGAGATGTGGGGTGCTTCCTGTAGGAGGGGAGATGTGAGCCAGGCCCTGAGGGGTTGATTTCCAGCAGGTACAAGGACGTGTTAGCAGGTCGCGGCGTGGGGTGGACACCGCTCCTGCGTGTCGGAGATGTTAGGGAGGCATTTGAGGGACGGCAGAGAGCAGGCTTCTGGGAGCCCAGGGACACGGGAGTCAGCATGTTGGACGAGGACCAGCTCCCAGCCCTTCTGCTGGCCCAGGCTCCCAAGAGCAGCGCGCGGCGGCAGGCGGTGGTGGAGTCTCTCTTCTTTGCCCTGGGCCAGGGCGCTGCCTGGACTGCCTTTGGGCTCACCCACGCACTCACTCTCAGTCCCTGTGTACGCCTGTTCTCCTTCTTTTGTTTGTTTGTTTGACAGAGAGAAAGATCCCAAGTAGACAGAGAGGCAGGCAGAGAGAGAGGGGGAAGCAGGCTCCCCGCTGAGCAAAGAGCCCCATGCGGGACTCAATCCCAGGACCCTGGGATCATGACCTGAGCCGAAGGCAGAGGCTTTAACCCACTGAGCCACCCGGGCCGCCGCCTGTTCTCCTTCTACCCCTCCCCCAGCTCCTTGAGCACGTGGAGACACTGTAGTTCGGGGAAGCCTGGGGGGTGGGTAAGTGGAGCGGCGGGGATGGGCTGGCTGGATGCGTGGGACGCGAGGCTGCGGCTGTGGCAGCAGGCCGGGCCCTGGGCGGTGGTTGCGGGAGGCGGAGGGCGGGTGAGTGGGAGGCTAGGCCGGGGTTTCCGGGGGGCGGGCACGTGGGGCTACGGGAGGTCGGGCCGCTGGGGGTGTGAACGGGGTGGGAGAGGCTGATGGTGTGTTGACGGGGCAGGTGCACGCGTGGGTCTGGGACTGTGGGCGGGAAGCGGGTCGGAGTGGGGTCGTGGGCACGTTGGTGGGCGGGAGGTGCATGGCGGTGGGTGTCGGGGTGGGGGGGGGCCCGGGACGGGGGATGCTGAGCTGGGACGCGGGCGGCCGGGAGGTGCTGGGGGGTGACCGGCGGGGGGGGCGGGGGGGGCGGGGGGGGGGGGGGCCGCGGGGGGTGTGAGCGGGGGGGGAGAGGCTGATGGTGTGTTGACGGGGCAGGTGCACGCGTGGGTCTGGGACTGTGGGCGGGAAGCGGGTCGGAGTGGGGTCGTGGGCACGTTGGTGGGCGGGAGGTGCATGGCGGTGGGTGTCGGGGGGGGGGGGGGTCCCGGGACGGGGGATGCTGAGCTGGGACGCGGGCGGCC
>NC_081567.1:17426909-17607492 GCF_022355385.1 Mustela nigripes
GGCAGCTGCTGTGGGTTGACAGACGGGTGAGCAGCGGGTGCGTGGGGGAGGAAGGCAGCTGTGAGTATGACCAGCGCGTCTCTTGGCAGGACACCATCCACACGTGGGAGATTCCTGGCCCCGGAGCTCTACACAGGAGGTCCCCGAGCTGAACCGCCAGTGCTGGGTCCTGGGGCACTGGGTGTGACCGAGACCCAGCGTGGCCCCCAGACGTCAGACTGCCATCGGAAGCGGCCCCCCCGCCACAAGACCACCGGTCTGGTGCCCCTGGAGAGTTGGCCTGTGTGCTGTGAACTCGGCCAGCCTGTGTAGGAGACACAGGCCTGCCCTTCCCACCACCGCCTGGGGCTCAGGGCCCTGGACACGGAACCGGGGTGGCCTCAGGCATGCACGGGGCTGCACATGGCGACTTTGGGACAGCGACTCCTGACTTTTGCCACCGTCACACGCGGCGCCCTGTCCACTGCAGCCAGGATGCCACGGAAGACACAGTCGTTGGCCCCGGAAAGCGGGCCGGGAAGTTCAGGGGGTGCCAGGCGGTGCAGAGCCCTGCCCGAGGCAGGGAGTGGGCGGGGCTTCCGGGCACTGGCACCACAGTGTGGGCACAGAGCAGGCACACAGCAGGGGCACAATAAATGCTTGTTGAACCTGTTTTCTTGCTATGTGTGGAGGCCAGTTGCTCTCTGGGCTGTGGCTGCCCCCCACGGCCCCACCCAATCAGGTCCTCAAGGACCCTGAAGGTGAGACAGCCTGAGTGTGCTGGGGTCAGGGCCAGACACTGAGGTGCCCAGAGTGGAAGCTGGGTCTGGGGGACTGGGGTCAGCCTGGAGCCAGGCCGGCATGCTGCCTTGGATTCCAGAAGTGTGCAAGGTAGGAGGTAGGGATGGGTTGGGCAGGTGGGAACCTTGGGAGACAGGGCCTCAAGCCCAGGCCTTAAGCTGCCCTGACCCCATGGGGATCCTTGACCCCATGTCTAGAGGCACCTTTATGTGGAGTCCTGGGGCTTAGGTGCCTGGAGAAACATCCTTATTATAAAGATGAGGGAACTTAGGGTCACAGAGATGAAGTAACCTGCCCAAGATAACAGAGCTAGTGAATGGCAGAGATGGGGTCAGAACCAGGACTTTAAGAAGACTCCTCCCTTTCCAGATGGGTTTCTAGAGCTTTCCCCCAAGTAGAGAATGTTCTGCAGACTTCCATACGTCCATCCATCACCAACCCTTTATCTATCCTCCATCATCCGTCCGTCATCTGCCAATCCATCCGTCCATCTGTCCATCCATCTGCCATCCATCCATCCATCTGTCCATCCATCCATCCATCCATCCGTCCATCCATCCATCCATCCATCCATCTGTCCATCCATCCATCTGTTCGTCCATCCATCCATCTGTCCGTCCATCTGTCTGTCCATCCGTCCATCCATCCATCCAACCCTTCATCCATCCATGCATCCATCCATCCATCCTCCACTCACCAGGTATCAACCTTCCTCATATCAGATGTCCATCCATCTTCCTTCCACGTATGACCATCCTCATCATTTAACTCCATGTACCCATCTATCCTATGATACAGTTCACTGTGCCCCTACTATGTGCCAAGCACTGCCGTGAGCACTTGAGATAAGATATTGAGGCAACCCGATGGGTGTCTGTCCTCACAGAAGGGCGTGACAGAGAACTAGACAGATGGCAGTTGCACGGTGTGTGGCATGCTTGGTGCCCAACTCTGGGGGCCAGGCAGCCTGGACTTCGATTCCAGCCCCCCCCAACTTGAGACCTTAGGCAAGTGACCTAACCTCTCTGTGCCTCATCTCCATGGGCACATGGGGATAATCGTTATACCTACCTCGTACAGCTGTCCTGAGGGCTAACTGGGCTAATGTACGTGAGGCATTTAAACAGAGCCTGGCACATAGTGCTTTGTTGGTGTTTGCTCTCATCTGGATGGGGGAAAGTTCGGGGCTATGTATGGGTCTTAAAGGCAGCACCTGCTGGGGGAGGGAGGCGGCGGCAGTGGTCAGGAGGACTCCTTTGGGAAAAAGATGTTTCAGCCAATACATGAATACATGAAGGTTGTCTAGCTGTCAGGCAAGGGAGACTGTCAGAACATTACAGGAAACTTCCAGCAGCCCAGACTGTAGGTATGGAGAGAAGGAAGGGCCACAGGGGGTGCGGAATCCAGCCGCAGATGAGGTCGGGGAGCTGGGCCAGAGGGACACGAAGCTTCCCTAGGAAGCTTAGGCTTTATCCTGGGGTGCACCCCGCTGTGCATTCTAGAAGGATCTCTGCCGCCTCATCCCTACCGGGCTCCGAGGGAGAGGAGACGGGTGGTCTGGTGCACACAGTGCCCCAGGAATGCGACAACGAGGGCCGATTCAGCTCGTCTGAATGGAAAGTCAACAGACCGACGTGTAGAGAAAGTTGGCAAAGACTCTCCGATTCCGGGCTTAGGTCAAGGGCGGGTCCGGACGAGCTTGGGTCTCAGGGTCCAGGGGACACCCACATAGAGACGTGTGCTCATTACTCACGCATGCATTGACTGACCAAGTGATTCATTAGTCCATTTTCCATTCACTCAGTACATATTGTGCACCTACTGTGTGGGGCAGGAGACGGGTCTGGCAGGAGGATCAGGGCCCGCTGTCAAAGATCTCGAACATCAGAACCAGGAGTTTGGGCTTCGGCCCCTGGGGCTGGGTTCCCAGGTCACCAGGCGTCCTAAGGCTCAGTCCTCAGCCAAGGTCCTTCTGTAGTTGGCGGCTGGACCACCAAAGTCCAGGAGATGATTTTAATTGACATACGGGCAAAAATTTAATCTATTTTAATAGTTGTGTTTATGTCAATGTGTATTAGGAAAAACTGTATAACGGGCTCCTTAGTGTCGTGATTTCACAGACGCTGTTGCTTAGGACGAAACCAAAATAGGCATTTAAGTAAAAAGACAAAGAACTGGTTTGAAGAAAAATACTCAATAAATAATCGTGCAAGTGGTATGTGGTTACGGTATGTGGACGGCCCAGTGAAGGCCTTTCTAACCCCCTGATCCGTCCATCCATCGGTCCTCCTGTCCCTCTGGGCACCTGTCGGGCAGAGAGGGTGAGCCCCAGCTGTCTTCCCGTCCCGCAGAGCCAGCGGCGAGAAGGCTGCCGGCGAGGGGAAAGGAAGCTTTGTCTGGCCGGCCCGAGGCCTGGTCCCAGTGGCCCCTGCGGAGTGTCCCTGGGAGGGTGGTCTTCACGCAGGGAGGAGGGAAGACCACACGGGCTGAAGGCAGGAGGAGCGTCCCCGCATCCACGCTCCCCGGGCTCCTGCGTCCACGTCAACCCCGACACGCCTGCGTTGGCGGCTGGTGCTATGTGCGCGCCCGCTGGCCCCGAGCACGGGCTCCCAGCTGGTCCGGGACATGGACGGGCTTGCGCGGGCTTGGGGGCCTGCCGTGGGGGTGTGCCTTCTTGTTGGCTCACACAGCCCCCTCTTCCCAGGGGGAGCCGTGGGGACCCCAGCCCAGGGCTAATGGGCAGGCCAGGCCTCAGGAAGTCGTAGAGCTGACCTGCCTCTTTGGCTGGTGGCTGTGAGGAGCACTCGTCCCCGCCACCCTCACCAGAGCCAGCCTCTCCTGGCCACACACTTGTCTCCGTAGGGAACGGAAGCGTCAGCTTGATTCATGGGCTTCCCTTCGCACTGGGGGGGCTTGTCCCCTGGGAGGAGGTGAGGACCGAGGAAGGTGTTAGTTCAAATCCCGAGACTGCCACAGACCCGCGGTGGATCCCGTTCGTCCATGAACCTCTCACGGAGGGGAGGGCTCCCGCGGGCCATGCGCGACAGTGCAGGGGCCCCGCCATGGTGGGTCAGGAGGACACAGTCCTCACCTTCACGGAGTTTGTATTCCAGCGAAGAGACAGAGATGACTCAAATCATTCCAACAACAAAAAACTATCACTTCCAAGCGGGAGGAGTGCGATGTAGGCCAGCCCAGAGAAGGCCCGATTCATGCTGGGATGGAGCGGCTGGGCCTCTCAGGAAGGGCTGCTGAAGGAAGCAGCAAGGGAGTATGGGTAGAAGCCACAGCACGTTCAAAGGCCCTGGGGTTGAGAGGAATGTTGGGTGTGGGCTGTGACAGGACACAGCACTTGGAGCTCGAGGTGAGGCCATGACGTCTGCTGCTGAGCCATTGGGTTGGAGGGGTTGGAGCCTGTGGGGTCTGCGGGTGTGGCCAGGTGAAGGCCACAGGGAACCACGGGCAGGAGGATTTTCAGAGGAGGACATGGCTAGTTCCTCCTGGCTGTGTCGGGCCAAGGCCTGGGAGATGGGGTGCAAGACGGAGGCAGGGTGAACAGAGAGGGGGCTGCGGCAGGTGACCGTGGGGGGCTCAGGCCCGGGGGGTACCAGGGATGAGCTAACCCTGCCCCCCATGCCGCCTGGGGATGGGTGAAGGCGCGAGGCACACCAGGGCTTGGCTGGCTGTTCTCTGAGGCTCCTGTCTGGGCTTTGATGCTGCACAGACGGGGACATGGAGGGCCACTTGGGGCCATGGCAGGAATCGGGGGCATGTCCTCTGAGCGGATGAGTTAGAAAAGCGCCTGACCTCCAACCAGAGGCGCTGTGGCTCCGGGGCCCATGGCTTGAGGGGGGCGGGCTGCACTTTGGCGCCACTCACCCCTCACTCTGGGGCTGTGGCCGGGGAACAGATCGCACCGCCACACGGGCGGACGGCCCCGCTGCGGGACTGAGGACCAACAGCCCAGCCAGGGACCATCAGTCATGAGGAAAAACCCATCTCCTCCGTGTGGGGATTTACTGCCCGGACAGACAGGAAATCCCGGCGCGGGACCTCTGCCCTGTCCCTGGCACTGCCAGCCGACGACACCCCGGTAATAGCTTTTGGGGACACATTTCATCCTGGGCTGACACCAGCGAAGCCTCCACCTATGGGGAAGCCCTGGCAGGGGAGTGGGCTTCTGGCAGGAGGGGGCTGGGCCGAGGGGGCTGGGGGCTCCCTGGGATGCCAGGGGGAGTGGGAAGGGGCTTCTGTGTGGGAGCAGTTCCACCACAGGAGGCTGAGCTCGCAAGTCCCGGCACCAAGCCCGCCCCCCCCACCCATTCTCGGGCCCTCCTGACCCCCCCCCAAACCTGGAAATGGCCAGAGTGAGTGTGGGCGGCCTGGGCGTACAGGGTGGGCTGCGGAGAGAGGCGAGCGGTGGGGAGAATGAAAGAGCAGAGGCTGAGCCCTCCACCCGTGCTCCTAAGGCCGGTGCCCCTTGTGGCCCAAGGAGCCAGCGGACGCTGGGAGGTCGCCCTGAAGGTCAGGAGGGGCCAGGGGAAGGGGGTGCGGGTTTCTCTCGCGGGGAGCCCGGGTACGGGGCCGGGAGCCCCAGCTCAGCCCCAAGGACACGGTTTTGTTATGAAAGCCTCAGTGTGCACAGCTGGGGCCCTATGGCCGGGAGCACAGCCCCACCCCTGCCAGATGCACACACCTGGGCACACTCCAAGGCCGCCTGGGCTGTGCAGGTGACGGGGTGGGGGACACCGGCAGGGCCCGAGACAGAGGGGCCATGAGCGACCGGGACAGGTGCTGCCCGTTCTTGGAGAGAAACGGGGGGTTGTCCAGACCCCTACAGTCAGCCGGATCTAAGTGGGCTGAGTCACCAGACACTCCTCTGAAGGGGGTTTTAGGCAGGTTGGGAGCTGAGGATGTGGCGGCAAACAGGCAGAGGGCTGGGGCAGCCGCCACCTGTCAGAGTGCAGTGACAGCCTCGGCAGGCTCCGGGGGGACCATCGGGGGCCTTCTGCGGTCGTGGCGCCCGTGCAGAACTGTCTGGAGACCAACGAACGCACACACACACACACAGAAGCAGGTCCTTCCCACTGCTGGACAGAGGAAGCGGGTCTCCCCGGGGACAGAGGCCAGAGGCCGCTCTTCCCTAGGCCCCTCGTCAGCTGTGGCCTGGAGCAGAACCCCAAGCCGGGGGCCAGCCTGTGCCCACCCACCCCATCCCACCAGCGGGACAGGACAGTTACAGTTTCGGGTAATTCCTGCCCAGGGCCAACGCGTGGGGTGGGGACTGCCACCTCCCCCATGCCGAGGTCACCGCACCCGAGCCCTGCCTTTGTGCCCCGGGGGTCTGAGGGCCCAGGAACGATGCCCTCCCTCCTCTGACTTCCCAGGGAGGAACCAGCTCTGGGGCGTTCGGGGAGCCACAGGCTGGTGGGGGAGCAGGCAGGCAGGGAGATGCTGGGGTTATGCGGGCTTGGTCACTGGTTTGGCTCACTTGGGTTTGCCTGGTCTAGTTGAGCCAACATTTACAAGTGAGATTTCCCATTAAAAATAGATAAAACACCTGCATTTCTGGCTTTTCTTAAAATCCTTGAAGGTCTGGTAACTCTGGGACATTGTCGCTGAATCCCACTGTCCCCCAGAAGGGACATGCTCTGTGCTGCTGACCAGTTCCTCCTGGGCCGGCTTTGCTCCTGGACTGCAGACCAGGGCTCTGGCTGGGGGCTGGGAGGCGGATCATGGCCCCGAAGCCGGGCTGCCCCGCCGGGCCTCCCAGCCCACGCAAGGAATACCGAATGGCCTTGCCTGCTCTCCCACAGCTCCGGGGCTGGCCCAGAGATGCCACCACGGAGGGACGTTGG
Organism: Mustela nigripes; assembly: GCF_022355385.1. Classification (NCBI taxonomy): domain Eukaryota; kingdom Metazoa; phylum Chordata; class Mammalia; order Carnivora; family Mustelidae; genus Mustela; species Mustela nigripes. The sequence goes on from NC_081567.1 coordinate 17,433,548, forward strand.
GGAGGCTCGCCAACACCGGGGGCCAGCGCGACTCTCCCCTTTGCCTGGGACAGAGGAGAGAGATGGGGTTTCTGAAGGGCCCGCTTGCTTACCCCGGTGAGCTGTACCCCAGAACTGGCGCCCCCGCCCCTGCCAAGTGAACCTTCTTCCCTCCCCGGGGCTGATGCACCCAGACGCCCATGCTCACCTCTGAAGGAAGCTGGGGACTGGCCCAGGAATTGCGCATCTGGGGGCTCGGCTGCTAGGATCCATGTAAGCCTAAGGGAAACCCCAGGGCCAAAGACCCGAGGGATTTCATCTTGTCTCAGCTCTCCTGTGGTCACCCCGGGATGTGTGCACTGATGGCTTCCGAAACTGCGTGACTTGGGCAAGTTACTCAACCTCTCTGGGCCTCAATTCTCTCATCATAATAGTGCCTAGAAGGGTTGTGACACGGGTTCAGTGAGATGGTGCTGGACACGAACTAATGGCTGCGTCGCCCCCAATCGTAACCCCTCTGCGGGTGGGGAAAAGGAAGCTCAGAGAGGGGGCTGGGCCCCATGACATCCCATGACATCGCACCAGCCTCCAGTGACCTCTGCCTCCATTCTGGGAGGCAGCACGGGCCTCCTCTGCCTGACCCCAAATCCAGCACATCAGCCCACAGTCTTAATAACATCTTTTATTGATTTTGCAGGAGAAAAAAAATAGAATTTATTTTACAGTTAATGCCTGTACAGCTTTCTTCCCCTCCTCAATGGCATGGCGCCACAGTCATTATCAAGAGCAGTGGGGGTTCTGGGAGCGAGTGGGGGTCTGACCTGTGCCCCAGCCTCGTGTGGGGACAGACAGCCGGGCTGCCTTTAAGTGGCGGCACCGGCTTCGGTCCCTAAGAGCTTGATCAGCCCCCTGTTCCCCCGGCCTCAGCTCTTCTGGGAGCCCAGAGGCCACGTCTGGGAGGTGAGCGTGGAAGCCGGGGGCCCTGGAAGCTACAGAGATGATGGATCTTCTGCGGGAGAAACGTTCCTTATCTTCCCATCGGCCCCACGCTCCAAATGAAAAGCACATTTGCATAGCTGCTCCGCCGAAGCTGCAAAGCTCATAAAAGTATTTGCCGGGCTCTCGGTTGCATAGGAACCTACTTGGAGTACAGCGCTGCGGTGGGGCCGGGCGGGCGCCAGGAAGACAGCGGATTAATATTTGCAACGAGAAATTACCCACCACTGGGAAACCAATTAGATCCCTGATCCGAGCTTGTTACATCGATGGAAATAGATACGTTCTGAGCTTCACTCGGCTGGGGGTGCGGGGCACATTTCCAACTCGAGGGGAAGCTGCTGCGGGGGAGGGGGCCTGGGCAACAGGCACCTCTGGGCGTGACTGCAAGGGCACCTGCTCCGACGACTGAGGAACGGAGGAACCCGCGCATTCCGCGCATCGAGCAGGAGGAGCCCGAGCTCAGAGCAGAGGGAGGGGGCGCCCGCCCCCAGACTAGTTCCCATGGAAGGGGAGGTGGACCCTGGGGCTCGAGGGGGAGGTGGGGGGCCTGGTCCTCGGCCTGCAGCCCTGCTGGCCGTCTGGGGTGTGAAGCTGCCCACCGCCCATCCTGCACACGGCTCCCTTTCTTCCCTCCGCGACACACACATCCCTGGGCGGTCCGTCCTCCTCGCCCGGGATGAGGCAAGAGGCTGCAGCAGTCCTGGCTAGACTTCCACGGCACCAGGGCACAACCCCACCCTCTAAGCCGGCTCCACCAGCCCCCAGATGAGGCAGGGATGTGGCGGGGAGGGGGGCTATCTGCACCTGCACTTGGGGTTGGTGGCTGAGGCCCCCTCCCCACCGTCCCGCTGGGCCCTGGGTGGCCACGCTCTGCAGGGAGGGGAGGCCCCCCCAGGCCACCTCACCGTCCCAGCCTGAGGTGGCCCAGTGCGTTTGTGGGCACAGGCGTTGGTGCCTGGGGCCCTGCTCTGCTGGAGCCTGCAGGAGGCACCAAGCTGGGGCTCCTGGGAGCGCACCCCGGAGGGGCAGAGGGAGGCCGTGTCACCCAAGTCGGCTCTCACTCCCCTCGTCCAGCCCCTGGAGTCCAGGCTGCCACGGCTGAGGACGGGGGGGCGGAAGACACAGGTGCTGGGTCGGGGCGGGTGACAGAGGCCGCCGCTGGCTGGGACCAGCGCTCCCTCCTCCGCGAGTCAGCACCGCCACCGTCGCGCTATCTCCTTTTCGCTTATGCACGTTTTGGGGCGTAAGGCTGTCAAGAGAGAGGACAGAGAGGCGCCATCACCCAGCCTCGGTCCCTGAGGGCAGCCCCACACCTGGGCTTGCAGGAGGCTGGGGATGTCCAAACTGCCTGCACTGCCGGCCCCGGGCATGCTGACCCGTGGCCGCCCTCCCCCCTCCTGTACCCCCGCAGCAGGCTCCGCCACGCTGTTCCCTCTGCCCGGCCAAGTCCCCGTACGTCTTAGGGTGCAGCTCGAACAGCACCTCCTCTGGGAAGCCCTCACCCCGGGCATCCTCCACTGCTTCCCCGCGGCACAGGACAACCCCTTCCATACGGGACGTCTGCCCTTTAGCAGCCTTTCCCGTCTGCACTCCGAAGCCTGGCTCCCAAGAAGCCACGCCGAGCTACAGGTGGCTTCAGGAAGGGCACCTGTTCTGCCCCCGCAGCCCCCCGGGGAGAGAAGAGGGGTCCGAGGGGCAGGCAGGGCTGGGTGTGGGTGTGGGACGCCGCCAGCTCCTTGTCTACACAGCCTGGAGTCCCGCAGGCGACACTGGGCGGGGCAGCGAAACTGACCTTGGTCAGCCAGGCTCTGCTTCCTTTTTGAGTTGGTGATGACCTGATTTTCATTCATCATCTGGACGTCCTGGTCCTCCACCTGATCGCTGCCGGGAGGGAGAAGGCGGAAGGCTCGACCCTTGCTGTCCGTCCTCATTAGGGACAGTGAGGCGAGGCCACGGCCCAGCTTACCTGATGGCGGTGTGTCGCTCCTGGCGGCAGATGTCCGTGTCCTCGGTGAAGAGGATGGTGTGGTAGGGCACCGTGGGCTCGCACGTGGGCAGGATGCCCCCTACCAAATGGCCCACCATGGCCAGGACCCCATTGTACACAAGCAAGTCGTCCACCAGGAGCTGGCGGACACAGAGTAGGGGCTGTGCTGTGGGGCCAAGAGGTCCCCCCCTTCTCTCCCGCGGCCTTGGGCAAAGCGAGTTACCACTTGGAGTCTCGCTAGCAAGCCTGGCCTGTGCTGGGATCTCAGGCCCTCGGAACCGGGGATCGGCCCCCGGGGGCCTCCCGCACCCCGCCCTAGAGTCGCCTCCCAGAGGGAAGGACCGCCCTAGACCAAGATGCTTGGAAAAGATAAGATGAAAGAAAGGCCACTTTCTGGTTTTCAGGGGGTGATTCACATCACCGGGGGCAGGTCTGGGGTTCACGGTGGGGTGGTGAATTTCCCTGCCTCGGAGCACCAGGCATTTGTGTCTAAGGTGGCAACAGAGAGAAGCAAACCCAACTGCGGCAAATGATAATTGCCAGCAGCCTAATTACCAACAAGCACAATTATCTCGAAAAACCCAGCTGATAAGTACTCACGCCGAACTCTTTCACCCCTCGATGGGGCGTTTTCGCGTAATTCCACAGTTTGATCATTGACACGGTGGTGGGCAGATCGAAAATCACATAAACCCGGTTCACCTGTCGGAGACGAGAACTCAGGAGAACAGGCATGTTTGGAAACAGAGGCGCCGGGAGGGGGCGCGGGGTGCAGGCAGGGGTGAGCCCGGTGGACGCTGGAGGCGGCACTCAGGCAGCTGGGCGGGGGGGACAGCGCGTGGGGTTCCCGCTGCCTTCCCTCTCCTGGAAGCCCATCTTGAGTCCGGTCACGTGTGGCTGCATTCGCAACAAACCGCCGACTGGCTCTGGGAGGCCTGTTTCCTTGGGCCTGGCGTGGCCCTGATTTAAATCCCCGCAGAGCATTGGTGCGCCCCTCCCTCTCCCCGGGGTCCAGCCAGAAACCCCGCGCGGGGCTTTCCTGGGCCGAGGGGGCAGCCCCCCCACCCCGCAGAGTCAAGGAGCGCTGTCCCCCGGGCGGTCAGCACCGCCTTGACCCCGATCTGTCCTTTCTCGGGTTGTAAATGAGCAGCACAGCAGATAGGCCCCGAAGGTGCTGCTGGGTAATTTCCAGCCTGTGTCTTTGAACCTCTGCAGGAGAAGTGGGGAGGGGGTTGTCCGGATCAGTGGCAGAATCAGCTAGTAAGGTGAGGCTGGCGGCTTGTCCGTTCCCCCCCCCCGCGCCCCCGCCACCCCAACAGACTCCCCCACATTAGGGGGCTCCTGGCAAAACGGAAGAAAGCAAGGAGCTTTCAGTGTCGGCCGCGGGCTGTGGGCTCAGTTCCGCCCCAGGCCCGGGAGGACGTCGGGGATCGCAGGGGTGCGGTGCTGCAGCTGGACCGGCCTTCTGGCTGCACCGTGGAAACAGTAAAGGGGCTCCAGCAGGTACAAATGTCTGAGTCCAGCGGAGAGAGTGACAGCTGCAGACACTGCCTCTCACCGAGTCACGTGACAGATGACGGTAACCACCTGCTGGCCGAACTCAAGATGGCCATAGACAGGTGGGGCCCGGTCTCAGGGGAGCTGCTGGACACTCGGGGCTCGGGGACGGAGACACTGGGCAACCTCCCACGCAGAGCTGCTGATGCTACTCCTTTCCGTGTTTGGAGAGCAAAGTGCCCTCCCTGTCTTCCTGGGCAGTCACACGGAGGGAAAGGGGACACTCTGCCAGTCACACTCATGCCCTAGGGCCTGCTGCACTCCTCTACCCAGCATCTGGCTGGGGCGGGGCTAGAACCCCATCTCCACCCTCTTGACCAACATCGCCAGGCCCAGGGGGACGGAGCACCCCCTCAGGCCCCCAAGGGACAAGTAGCAGCTGGAGGGTCTGAGATCTGGGAAACTGAGTCACCTGAAGAGCTGATAGGCCAGACAGGGCCAGGACGGCGTCCAGTGCCTGGTGACCTCAAGGAGGGGCAGGGCCAGGGGATGCGGCCAGGGGACAGGGCTGCCCGTGATGACCGACGGACGCCTGCCGCACGGGGTCTCCGGGGTCCCCTGCAGGCCCTTCTCTCTGGGGCCCAGAGACGGCCCGTCAAGACGTGTCAGCGAAGACCTGCGTCTTCCTGAGAGCCCGCAGGCATTCTGATGCGTTGGATAGCCTGCCCTGGAAGAAAGACATGTCCCCGAGACCAAGGACACAAAGGCCCCCCATGAACTCACCAGGCCGGGCAGGATGGGGGCCAGCCACATGTGCCGGCCATCGCTGGTGTCATTCACTTGGTCGATGAGCTTGTCGGGGGTCCGGACGTCCCCGCACACGCCCTCCAGGGAGTTCACGCTGTCGGGGAAGGCGGCAATATCTGCGGAGCCTCTAAGCTGTCATAACCCAAAGCAGTGTGTCGGGCGCCGCACGTCACTCTCCCGGCCACCAGCCTCCTCGCGCTGACGGCGTGGCTCAAAGGACGCGGGGGCTGGTGGGCAGAACGGCCGTCTGCTGCTCGGGGCCGCCGGGAGAGTGACAGCCACGTGAGCCATTCCGGGGAAAATGAGCGCCGAGGCTGGGGTGGGGGGGGCAGGTGGCCAGCACCAGGGGGGGGGGGGGGGGGCGGCCAGGCAGACAGTCGGCTGGAAAGAGAGCCGTCTCGAGGCAGGAACAAATTTGTGGCTGGCACTCTGGGGAGTGGAGGGCAAACCTCGAAGGTTTTTTCCTTTGGCGAAGGGGCCGAGGGATGGCTGGATACGGCTTTGGCATGGGGGGACTGGACACACTGCGGGGAGCCTGACCCCACGGGGACAGCCTGACCCCAGTGATGGCTACTCGAGGGCTGGACATCATCGCGGATCTGGACCAACCAGTTCCAGCGGTGGCTCTGCCTTCCAACCTGTGAGGTCTGGGGCAAGTCACAGAACAACTCGGGGCCTGCTTCCTCATCTGCGAAGTGGGTATAAGAACCTCCGCGTCCCAGAACGGATGCGAGCAGGCTCGGCGAAAATGAACAAGCCTTGAACCTCTGACGAGTCACTAATAACCATCAAAACCACCAGGAATCACTTATCCCAGGCCAGGAGGATGGTGTCACCAGGGGAAGGCAGAAAAGGATCCAGAGGGACCGCAGGGACCCCAGATGGGTACAAGACAAGCTCTGGGGTTAGGCCTGCTCTGGTGGGACCCTGTGGTGGGTTGGGGATCACAGGGCAAGGGCCCAGAGGGCTCAGGCAGGTGACATCAAAAGAAGAAGCCTGACGGTTCAGTGGTCAGACAATGGTCTGTAGAGCTAAACTCCCAGCTCTAGGCTCACATGCTACGTGACCCTGGGCAGGTTACTTAACATCTCTTCGTTCCTCACGTGTAAAAGGGGGACAAATGCACTCCCCTTCACAAGCAGAGGAGGCACCATGGGACACGCCCTCAGAGTGAGCCCTCAGTCAATATTAGCAATTTGTTTTGGGGGCCTGTTGGCAGGCAGTAAGGACATGTTGGGGCAGACGGGCGGGGGGACTCCGGTCTAGCCGTGATCACTGTGTGTGGCTGCCACTGATTTCTCAAGAGTAGCTGAAGACTGGAGGTTTTCCCGTGAAACTCCCTGATTTTTAAAAAAAATATCAGCAACTAAGCTAAAATATTGAAAAACTCAGCGAGCTAACAGTTTGCAAAATCTGGTGGGGGGCGTTCCATGAACAAATGGGTCCGTAGTCCGGAAATTCAGGACACTCTGGGTTGAATACAGCGCCACCGGAGGCTCCCTGCAGGCCTTGCCAGAGCCTTTAGAACTTGCCAAAGTACTTGTAGTTCTCGGGGACGGGGTGCATCTGGTTATCCTCTCCCAAATCCCTGGGCCGCAGGACTCCTGCCATGGACACCTCAGCAGGGGCTGGGAGCTGCCCATGGCTGTGCCCACCCCCCCAGGGGTCAGCATCTGACCCGGAGCAGAGCCCACTGGTGTTTTTATCCCAGGGTCTGGCTCCTACAGGGACACTTCCTGTCCTTCTCTGCACCCTCCCGCACACCCTTCTGCTGGGGTAGAGTCCCCGTCTGCCTCAAAAGGATACTGTTTTCCGACAGAGGGATCTTTTCCCCCCGCTCATCATACAGCTCCAGGCCCGTGAGACCAATATAATAGGGATCACCCCAGCTGGTCAGGAGTTGCAACTGGAAAATGACTAGGGGATGTTATTAAGGAAAAACAGGCTTAATTTTCCAAGAACAAAGCAAAACAGCGACAAAGATAATATAGGGCTGTACTTTCAGGGGCTTCTACAGATGAATAAAAGGAAAACATCATTTTTTTTTTTTACACTCTCATGGACACTGAAGCCCAACAGAATATACGTGGCATCCAACTGTCTTGAATTTTAACTATGTATGTGCGTGTTTTAAGAATTAAAAGCTGGGCACTATCACCGCCACGGGCCCCGTGTCCGGAGAACAGGCTGCCGGAGAGCCAGGATGCTCGTGTTCACTCACCTGCCTGGCCCCTTCCCGGCTCTGTGGACTTGGACAAGTTCCTTAACCTCTCTGGGCCTCTGTGTTCTCAGCTGTGACGCGGGGGTGCTCGCAGCGCCCCCGCACTGGGCTGGGGGAGGACGGAGTTACGAATGCACGGTGACAGTGCCAGGCCCAGGAAAGGATCCAGCAAACCGGGGCTATCCTAACTTCTACGTTCATCTCCTCCCTGGCTCCCCTCCAAGGACAGCCCCCAGTTCAGTCCCTGGGGAGAGCTCCAGCTTCTCTGGCCTCTCCCAGCTGGAGTCCTGGGTGCTGCCTCTGGAAACCTCAGTCCACACCTCAGCCAGCTGGCTGACCAGGGGGCGGGGTCTGGAACCAAGTCCCCGCCCCCCACCCCAGCAGCGCTCAGCGAGCCCGAGTCCATCCTCCCCCGGGTTTCCCGGCGCGGCGCCCCAGCACCGTGGCCACGGCCTGCCCGGAACCCCAACACCACCGCAAGGGCCGAGCCCTCTCCTGGGGTTCCGGGCGCGGACCCCGAGGGCCCGGGATGCGCGGGCAGGCAGGAGGAGGATACAGCCACAGGGCATCAGGGGTGCCTCGTAGTCCATGGTCGCCCGCTCCAGGCTTTGCGAGTCAAGCCTAAAAAGACACAAACAGCACCAGGAAGCGGAAGATCTCAGTGGCCTCGATGGCTGGTCAGTGATTCCCCCGGCGGCACACTACATGAGGACGCGGCGGGTGGGGGGCTCCCTGGCAGCGGGGACTGACCTTGTCTGTTCTGGAGTCCGCTCCTGACCACCCAGCCCTCTGGCCCTTTCATGAACAGGGCAAGTGCACGCGGTGCCCACGGCTGAGCGGGACCCGTGCAGGGGTGACGGACGGGAGGGAGTGCGGGGCTGGGGCAGACTACCCCAGGGGGTGGTCAGGGAGCCAGCACCTGAGCTAAGAAGGAGGCAGACACACAAAGCATCACAGCTGAACCTTCCGAGCAGAGGAGCAGCCAGAGCAAAGGCCCTGTGGTAGGAAAGCACCGAAGGGGCTGGATCGTGGGGCAGGATGGGAGGCCGGCAGGAAGAGGAGGCAGGAAGGTGGGGCGCACCCTGCAGTCTTTGCTTGGGGAGCCTGAGCAAGGGCCTTCAGTAGCAGGGACCTCAGTGCCCGCATCTGTAAAATGGGCAGAATAACCGCTTCCTCAGAGGGCAGGTGGGAAGATTCCCTGAAGGATGAGCGCAAAGCATCTGTGAACGGATCTAGCACTTGGGAGGAAGAGTTCTCAACCTCGGCACGCTCCTCCCTGGGTGCCTCTCTCCCGGGTCCATGGGCCAGTCAGTACCCTCCAGGCCTCGCTGGTTTTTCTTCAGTTTCAAGGGCACTGTTATAATTAAGTGGCTGTTCCCAGTGACGGGTCCAAGAAGCGGTCCCAGCCATGGTGGAGGGAAACTCATTTTGTTCTGTGAGCTTGGCCTCTGGCGTTTGGACGTGGGGGGCGAGGGAGGGGTTTAAATGAGTAAACGGAACGCGGCATTTACAAGGTGTTACAACCTTAATGCAGCTGAGACGAGGCCCAGAAATACCAGCGCGCCCAGGACGTGTTAGCCTCTCACTTCCTCTTTGAATCTTCCTAAACCAGGAGCTCGGCAACAAGAGAGAAGGCCCGTCCCCGAATTGGCCAGTGGGCATTTCTGGAACGGGACGCAGGCTGGAGCCTCTTTTCCCAGCAGGAGGTGCAACAAAGCATTAAAAGAGCTGAAGCCCTCCAGACCGTGGGGGACCCAAACATCCCCAGACAAGGTGGGCTCATCCCGCGGGCTTCCGCGGACGCCTGGCAGAGCATTAGAAAACCGCCAGGTTGAAAAGCGACGCGTTTGATCATCATTTCAAAACCTTTAGGTAGCGACTTCAGAGCTACGCGTGAAGCCAGCAGCCGGAGGACAGGGAGGGACACTCCTGATGCTGCGAGCCCTCACCTCCGGGCCGGCGGGGGCAGCTGGCGAACATGCAGGTAGTCCACAAAGAGAATTTCTTGAGCGAAATCAAAGTGACAGTTGCCCGGCCCCTTCCGGATGAGGAAGCCCTCTGGAGGGGAGACACACAGGCCATCCAGGGAGATGTGGACGATTTTGGCCTGGCAAACAAAAGGAGGAACACGCTTGAAGAAAGGCAGCCAGCCGGCATGCGGGCCAGTGGCGTGGGCCGACGGGGCTGGGGCGGATGTCCAAGTGTGACGGGGAGCCCTCACGGAGCCCCCAGGCCTGGGACATCCCGTGGTCTGGCCTTCCTCTCAGACCAGGACCGCCTGGCTGGGCCACGCTCCGTGCCAGGTTCTGAGCTGTGTGCTGGACGGACGGACAGCAGGAGAACAGGCAGGTGTGGCCCCTGCCATGGTGGCCCGGCTCAGCCGCCTGAGGTGGTACAACCTTTCGGGCCTCCCTCCGCGGAGACCCTGGCTGGGCCAACTAGATCTGCCTCGGGGCCTGGTGAGTCACAGGCGCTTACCAAGAGCCTGCCAAATGGGTTCGATCTGGGCCAAGGTCTTCCGCTGGCCTGGGGCGGATATCACCAACTAGAGGCCAGAATCTACCAGTAAATCTCAAAGCCCGAATGGCACGGTGTGGAGTGGCTTCCCTGGGGCGGGGTGGTGGTGGTGGTGGTGGTGGGTAAGCAGAGGAGGCAGGAGGCCAGCACTCTCCCTCTGACAACGCATTTTGGAATCGGGACTCCCCACATCTTCACGGTGCGCAACATGGGCCCGACTGCTGACCACACTGGTAGATTTTCACCTTTGGGAGACACCGAAGGGCTCCTCTGTGTAGAGGAGAGCCCTGCCCTGGGTCCCACTGATAACGAATATGCCCCCAAGCCCTTCATTCCTTCAGCGTTTTGGGGGCCCCCCTCATGGCTGCCGGTCACAGGGCACGTAAGCCTGAAAAGTGTAGGGTAAGTGGCTTCAGGCAAGGCTGGATTTGGGGACCAAAAGGCTGTTCCTACATCTCTCCACTAGGCTTTGCTCAGTGGGGTTCAGACCCTGGCCCAAGGGCTGGAACCGGACGAACAGAACTGTCACCCGCTGGTCGTATGATTGGACCAGGGACATGGAACCGGACCAGACCAATCAGCGGGACTCCTGTGGTTTCACGGGGTCGCCTCCAAAGAGGAGGTCCTTCCGCAGCTGGGTGTGGAGCTAGCTGGAAGCTGGGCGTCACAGCGGAGGCCCGGAAGGCCCCCTCCAGGACGACCCCCACCTCTAGGAAGGGCCCAACTTCCCCACGCCTGTTTATTCCCTCGGACAGGGTTTCTATTACTGCCTCCATCTTGCAGCCATGGAAACCAGGAGTCCAAAGACACTAAGCAATTTGCCCAAGGACCCGCCGCAGGGATCTGAAGCCCATCTCCAATGTGCAAGGCCCGGCTCTAACCACACGCCAGGGACCCGTCCCCAGGGCATCCACGGGGCCTTGGGGTACACAGGTGCCCGAGGCGTTTTCCTGGGGAGACGCAGTTTCCGTCCCCTGTACTCTGGGATCTTCCCCACCCCCCGCCAGACTCTGTCCATCTCCCTGCCTCCTCCTTCCCACTGTGGCCACTTGTCACCCGCTCGCCCACGCGGATGGCGGCCAGGCCTTGGAAGCAGGGCTTTGGGTCCAAGATTTCCAGGCAGCAAATCCAGGTCACGGAGCCTTATCTGGAAGGACCGATGTGCTCAAGGGAAGATATGGGCCCAGAGGCACGAGCTGAGCCCCGAGAATGTTCTCCTAATGCCAATCTATCTGCCTTTCTAAACGTGCTGATCTGACAGCACGCTCCGGGAGACGCCAGTGAGGCCCAGGAGGATCCGTACAGTCCGAGGGGCTGTCGGCCCAGAAGGTGAGCGCCTGGGGCCACCAACTCCATGCTGGCAACCCCCCATGGTTCTACGGGGCCCACAGAGAAATGACGTGGCACAGGCATGGTGGGGAGCCACACTGGGGCTCCCGGGATGGAGGCCTGGCTCTGTTAGCGTCCGTGTGGCAGAGAAGGTCGACCACCTTCCCAAGGCAGGTTATCATCCTCATCCTCCTCACTTTACACACGGGGAAACGGAGATGCAGGGGAAGCAGGCCACTCGCCAAAGGTCACACGGCTGGCTGGGGTTGGAGCGGGGATTCAGACCAGCGCCTTAGGACTTTAGGGCTCCAACGGCACGGCTCTATCTTAGGGGACATTGTTATCATCACTTCCGGGTTGTAGTGGGGAGGGGACGAGCATATCACAGTCCATAGTCACAAGGACAGAAGGGCCCATGCTAAGGGCACTTCTGGTGTTCTCTTCCCACAGTGTGGCAAGATGCCTGCTTTGTCACACCCAGAAGCGGGAGAACGTGGTATGGAACTGGAGTGTAGGCTCCCAGCCCAGCAGATGTGCACTGGGGCTCTCGCTGTGTGACCTTGGGATGGGTGAACGTACTGTTCTGAACCCCAGTTTTTAATACTCTACAAGAGAGTATACATCTGCTTCCCAGAAGCTGGAGTGAGGGTCCCCTGAAAAGAATGGGTACAGAGCCTGCAGCTCAGGGCCTGGCCCCCAAAGTGCTCAATGAACACCAGAGCCCCAACGCACCACTACAGTTCGGGGGCTGGGCCTGCTGAGGACCCCCCAATCCCCAGTGCTTCCGTGTCCCAAGTCTGCCCTGGGGGCTCTTGAGTCCACATTTGTTGTTTGCAGGAGGAACAAAGAGCAAGGCGCTCTCTCCCTGGCTGTAACCCCCTAGCTCCATTTGGAAAGTTCTGGAAGATTTATGCGCCTCTCCGGCAGCCACGCCAGCCATTCATCAAGGCGCCGTTTCCCTGACAGAGGACTGAGCGCGGCTGCTATTCCCCAGCTTACCCCGCGATAGGTGTCCTCGGGAGATTTATTGTAGTTCCAGAAGCGCAGGCCAGCGATGCTTTCGGCTCTGTCGAAGCGGATCGTGACCACGTGGTCCAGGCCAGGCGAGAACGGGATGAGCCACATATGCTCATCCTCCATGGTGATGTTGGCTCCGTCGATTAACCTGCAAATAGCGGGGAGGGAGCGGTGAGGTGGGGCTCAGCCACGACCTGTGGGAGAAACCAGAGCCAGGGGTCTACACCCGCTTACAGCCCCCTGCACCCTGCCTGGTATGAGCCTGGACACACTGGGCTTGTTAAGCGGAGGTGGGACTCATTACAGTCACTCTGAGGCACCATGTCTCATCTGTAAAATCAGACAAAATAAAGTCTTTTAATAGTCGGTGCTGTTTAAAGTGCAGCAAAGGGATCATCAGGTTTAAAATAAAGGGGACATGTGTCATCCTTCAGGACCTTCTAACCTGGTGATCTCGTTTCTGGAGTTATTTTTCCTCTAAGGAATATTTGTGGGAAAGGCTCTCTGCACAAAGATATTCGTTACAGTGCTGTTTATTTATATTAGCATAAAAGGAAAAAAAAAAAAAAAAAACAAAAACCCAACAACCAAAAAAACCCCCAAGTGGTTAAGTAAAACAAAGGGTTAAGTAAACCTGCACAGTTGTTCATATGATAACCGTGAGGACGACGCAGTGAAGTGGAAAGTGATTTCACTGCTGGAAGAGGGGGACGGGGGCCACACTGGACACACTGGGCTTGTTAAGCGGAGGTGGGACTCATTACAGTCACTCTGAGGCTCTGAGGAGGGACGATGAAGAAGTGAAAAACACATTCGTGTCACAGGGGATGCGAGCTGGATGCTTTTCTCTACTTTCCAAACTTTCCGGAAAAGGCTCTATTGGCTCCATGGTACATTTTGGAAGAATTCGATTCCTTCCTTCTGGTGCCCTGTGAGAGAGATGCTAAGGCACTAGAGCGAACTTGGCAGCTCTTGGTGTGGGAAAAGCACGAGAAGGGGGAGGTGTGTCTGTGGGGAGCTGGTCTGGCCGTAACCATGCAGTCTCGACAGCGCAGGGAAGCACCCTCCCCGTCCTTAGGAGGGAGCCCCGAGCACCCTTGTGTTCTTCGCCACTGTTCTGGACGAACTCATCCCCTGGCCCGCGTTGCACTCCTATCCTGGCCAGTTTCTGGTTCTCCTGTTCTGAACAACCTCCCTCATCCTTCTCAACGTGGCCTGTGCCTGTCCCAAAGCTGTCCCGCCACGGACTGCCCTGAACTGCTCAGCACACCGCAGCCCAGGCCCCAGGAACAGAGGGGCCCAGCTCTCAGACTCTTGGATAACCCTTCCCCCGACTCCCTCCTAATTTCCTGGTGACTTTGAGGCTGCCGTGCCAGGAAGGAATTTCTAGATTTAAAAATAAACTTTATTTTTTGTTTTTACATCTTTAAGTTCAGGATTTGGAATAAATCTTACAATCTAAGTGTTCATCCATGGAGGTAATGTTTCTTTTTTTTTCTCTAAAAGGCTGTTATTAAATTGATGGATGGTGTGTCTTACAATTGCTGGCATCTTAAAACTGAGGAAATTCAGCAATTTAAAACGGAGGTGTTTGTGGAATTAGGTCCACTGGAGAACCTTCCACTTCCTTCTAAAAGCAATTACCCCTGTGTCCTAGACATGGGGCTGTCTCCATACAAAAATGCTACCCAATTCTGAAAGTAGAGAGAGTTGTCAAAGTGTTTATAGTTGATAGTGAAGGGAAGTGCCTACAGACACGGCTAAGAACATCTACATGATACTTCCCAGGTCTGTCCACAGAAAAGCCTAGAAACTGTGACCAATCCAGTAACAATGAGCATCTCTAGGGGCTCGATTATGGTCTCTAAATACCATTTCACACTAAAAGGAACCAAGGCTTCTTGGGGAAAATGGCTGATTCCACATCTGGGATAAGAAATATACAAAGGGAGCCTGGAATGTCTTGTGACCTCAGAAAGCGGGAGAGCTGTCACAGACTACTATTTTAAAAAAGGATCCAAGCGCTCTCGGTATCTAAAAGCAACTGTAAGTTAAAACTGCAATAAATTGAGACCCTTCACAGTCTGTTTAAATTCATGATTTATGGTAACCAAATGCAAACCTTTTAAAGTATGCTAGGGAAACAATTTTTTGATTTTTGCAAACTAAAAAATAAAGGGAAAGAACCAAGCATGTAGACTGCCTTTCCTATTTGCATTGTACTGCAGAGTAACCAAATAATTGAAGAAAAATTTTTCTTTATCGGTGAAAAAAAGAGTGACAGGCTCAGCGCCCCACCATCTTGTAACCAAGTGGATCTAGCCACTGAGCACTGACCACCCATGTCACAAAAAGCTTCACCACCAGACACTCTATATGTTCTGAAGGGAAGTTGCAGTGACACCCACACCATGTCATATCTGCCCCTGTGGTCAAACCTCAATCTGATCAGATGGCTAGATCTAATGAACAATTTACAAGACATACAGGGGCCTGAGGAACAGGTTAGATAACACCATGGAGATGCAACCAGGATAATCCAGACTCTATAGGGCAAACAAATATTTCTTTAAGAGATAATTCATAACAAAAAAATGAAGAAAGATGGAAGGGAACCTGGAGGTTATAAAAAGCATAAGAGATCTATCAAAGAATCATAGCATAGGGACCTTATCTAGATCTGAACCCGACCAGTCACAATGTCTGGACCTTTTCTGGACTTCAAACTAACCAATCACAACGTATGGACCTTACTGGATCTCAAACCAACCAATCACAACACATGGACCTTATCTGGACCTCAAGCCAACCAATCACAACATGAGGCCTTTTCTGGATCTCAATATAAGAAACAAACTTAAAAAAGGAAGATGAGAAGAAGGCTTTCAGGGAAATAGGAACATGCTGGGTGTCTACTAATTTAGGGACTCACCATTAATTTTTTTGAGTGTAACAACAGTACTGACACGTTCTCTTTAAAATCCTTATTGGTTCGAGCTACACGCCAAACCGTGTAGAGGTGAACGGCTATCAGGCTTGGGAGCTGCTGTGCTCACATCATCTGGGGGGAGGGGTTTGGGAAGTGGGTGAGTGTGGATGAACCAGTGGGGCCGGCTGTGTGCGGATCACTTCTGTAGCGGGAGCTGACCCAGCGGGCTCCAGGCCTAAGTATATGGGTGATCTGCTTTTGGGGTGTTGAGTGGTTCATGAGCAAACATGGACAGCAGGCGTGAGGTTAAGGGGCCCCTGATGGGAAAGCAGGAAGGAGTCTACCATTGACGGCGGCGCTCTGGGCCAAGCTGGCAGTGCAGCTGTGGTGTGGCCATTCCCTCCCTGCCCTCCCGCCAGGGGACTTACTGTCCCCTCCTACTGATAAGGCAAGTGAGGCAGGGGAAACAGTGGAAGTCCGTGCTTACGTGCACAGGTCTCCCGCAGACATCCATTCCGATGACTCTGACCCTCAGAACGAGTCTGGGTGACTTCTGGCCAGTTTTTAATCTCTCGGTAGCTCAGTTTCATTTGTAAAGGGGATGGCCTCTTAGGGCTGTTTAAGGCATAAACGTAACCTGCTTAGTGTAGCCCCAGTGTCGGGGCTCCAGGAATAGCACTCTAATTTTATTATCATTACTATCGTAGTTGGAGAGGTTAAGAAACTTACTAGCTGGCAAGGGGCAGAGCCAGGATTGGAACACATGCTTCTGACCCCTCCAGGCTCCTGCTGTTTACAACTCCAGGCAGAGCGCAGGCCCGGCAGCTGTCCTGAGCAGGGGGCCGGTGCCTGTCCCAGGTTTGTCTTATTGACTGGCCCCAGTCTGGGCTGATACAATCAGATAGAAGCGGAGGAAAGCACCCATGGACACTTCCAGAGCCATCCCCTCCAACCTCGAGCAATGGCAAGCTTTCAGCCCCCAGAATGGGGCTGCTCATGGTCAGGTGCAGAGCTGGCGTTCCAGGCCCTACACTGAGCATGGTGGAGAACACACAAAGCACGGCTGTGTCTGGGAGCAGGGGAACCCTGCCTGCCTCTGGCCGTGGGGCCTTTGGGGGTGGGGGGTCACCTCCCTTTCCCAAGCCTTGGTTTTCCTTGACTCTAAAATGAGAAGTCACAGGGGACACCGGAGGGGACAGAGTCACTAAAGTGTCTGACTCTTGAGCTCAGCTCAGGGGTTGGTCTTAGGGTTGTGAGTTCAAGCCCTGAGTTGGGCTTCACGCTGTGGGTGGAGCCTACTTAAAAACATATCAGTGAATAAAATGGGAAGACCACAGACCTCACGGGGTGGCTGGGGAGGGCAGAATGGGGAATCACTATTTGAGATTTGATTCTGGAGTCACAGAGCCTGAGCGACCCCGCCTCTCAGGGGGCTGAAGCGTCCTGCTGCTCACGCTGGGAGTGGAGGGCTCTGAGGGCGTCTGCAGGTGGCTTCTCACAGACACTTACTTGTCCAGGGTCCGGGAGTCATCGGTGTACTCGGGGAGGTCATTTAGGTCTCTGGGAGAGGCAGAGATCTGGTGCAGGCTGATGGGCAGTGCCTGGCCATCCTTGCTCACCACTTCCAGGCCCGTGAGCCCCAGGTAGTGCGGGTCTCCCCAGGAGGCAGTGAAATTCAGCTGGAGGCCTGTAGGAAGAAGAGTGAACAGCAGCGGTTGTGGAGACGGGAAAGGAGGTACCTTCGGCCTCTGCGTTCTACCAGCTTGAAAACCCCAACTCAGATGAAAGTGCCTCTCTACCTTTTCTCTTAGGGACCCGAGGGCCCAGGACACTGCTGATGTTCTGGAAATGTCTGCAGGACGCATGGGCCAGTGTTGTTTAAACCTGCACATGGGGGTGGGGGTTGGAGCCTGGGTGTCTCAGTCCGTGAAGCGCCGGTTTTCGTCTCAGGTCATGATCTCAGGGTCCTGGGATCGAGCCCTGCGTTGGGCTCCCTGCTCAGCGGGGAGCCAGCTTCTCGCTCTCCCTCTGCCCCTCTCCCTGCTCATTCTTCTTCCCTCTGTTTCTCTCAGATAAATACAACCTCAAAAACCAAACCAACCAACCTGCACCAGCACTGGATGCTTCCTCCTGTCTAGCGCACTGCCCCAACCAGCTGTTTCACACCCGAGCGTGGCTCCCTGTGCCGCTCGGCCAGCAGGCCTTGTCCACCTGGCTTCACCCACTTGTCTGACCTCCTCTCACACCACGGGGCACGGCTCCACCCAGACAGTCTCAGTCATTCCTATTTCCATCCCTCTCTCCTGTCACAGGGCCTTTGCCCATGCTATTCCCGCCGAAACTCACGTAGCCTCGTTGTGCTCACCCTTCAGATCCCAGCTCACTTCCTCAGGGAAGCCCTTCTGACTTCTCTGACCACATCCAACCTCCGCCCACAGCCTGCCACCAACTTCCATGCCCTGGTCACCAGCGTGATCTTGTGACCATTTGGTAAACATCCGTTTGCCCCGCCAGAGGCGAGCTCCCTGAGGGCAGAAACTCTATCTGATCTGCTAGACCTTTGTGTCCCCACAGCCCGGCGCAGTGCCTGATGCACAGCAGGAGCTCAGTCCAGATGGAAAGTTTAAATAGGTAACTGCGCGCGGGCAGCTATGTCGATACAGGACGTCAGAAATGGACACTTTAGACACTGGGCACTACTGCGAGACTCCCGGGATTCAGAGTAAGGAAGCGTTTTTACAATGATAACCCCATCTTTTTGCCCTTGCCTCACCCCCGTCCATCAGAATCCATCTAGAACTGACCCTCTGTGGTCCTGAGGCAATACGGTCCAGGCGAGTCATCCATTTGCCCGGAGGGCTCAAACCGAACGAAGCCCTTGGTCAGGGCCTGTCCAATACTTGGCTAGAGCTCGTCTCTCCTTACTGGTGTCCCATTAGAGCAGGACCAAGCCCACTGAACTCTCCACCCTGGGAGAACGTGGAGCCTCTTTCAGCACCCTCCTGGGGGCTTGTGTTCAGAAGATTCACATCCTAGGCAACTTTCACCGAAGGCCACCTGGAAGTCACGTGGCCTCCACCTCCTTGAGCTCAGGAGCGGAGGCAAAAGCCCAGGGAGGCCAAGCCGCCCGGTCTTCCTGGAGCTCGGCTTCCTCTCCTATGTGCCTGTCATTTCCCACCTACGTTTTGTCACGCAGCCTCTGATCCTTCTGCTCTCCATGGTGCTGAGGCGCCCTGGAGAGCGTCCTGGGGGCAGTGGAAACGTGGGACCAGCCTGGTACTGGGCCACACCCTAGCTTCTCACCGCAACGGCATGCAAAATGACCACAAACTCTTTACAACGTGACTCTGCCACTCCTCCCATCCAGAAGCGGAGTCTGTATGTCCACGCCCTCACTGAGGCCGCTGAGAAGACACCCTCAGTCTGGGCCACGTGACACGCTTTGGCCAATGGGAGAGCAGCAGAGGTGGCGAGGGCAGAGGACGGAAAGCGCGCAGGTGCACCTCGCCACACTTGGGGGTCCCGCCGCATGAAGGAGCCAGCCAGACGTGCCCGGTCTCCCCACCACCCCGGCCAACAGCCTCCTGACCACTGGATGCGGGAGAGAAGACACCTGAGGTCATTCGGTCGCCAGCCCATCTGCCAGCAGACCAGACCTGTGCACAGGCCCAGGAGGGGTCCAGCCAAGCCAGTGAATTATGAGCCTGTCGTGGAGTAAACAGCGGTGGGCTGAAGCTGCTCGGGTTTGGGTTGGTTTGGTCTGCGGCAGAAGCTAACCGATACACTCCTTTCCATCCTGAGCCCGCGTTCAAACGTCCCCTCCTCAGAGAGGCCTTCCCTGACCGCTCCGCTCAAATGGCACCCCCTCCCTGCTTTATTTTCCATCACCACACTTGTCGCTACCCCACAATGTATTCTCCAGTCCTTTGCCTCCGTGTTTTCTTGTCTTTTCCCCTAAGATGGAAGCTCCCTGAGGGAAGGAGCTCTGTCGCCTCTGTGCACCACTGTAGCCCTCAGAGCCAAGAACAGTACCTGGAAAACAGATGATCAATAAAAGTTTTTTTGTTCTTTTTAAGTCAATGATGGATCAAACAGTAGGTATTCAGTGGATGAACATGGGCAAATGAATCAAAGTAAGATCACGGAGTTTCACCAAATTCATAGTTAATGGTAAGCCGACATTTATTGATCATCTATTATGTACAAAGCCCTGTCCTTGGACCTGGAGATCCCGGGGTCAACACAGAGCAGAATATCTCTGGGAGACACCACTGAGATGACAGACAATCAGCCCATAACAGACAAAGGATCGTTCCAGAGAGTAAGGAATGCCATGAAGACAAGAAGGCATGGGGAGGGGGTGACTGAGCGGAGTAGCGGGGGTCAGGGAGGGCATCTCTGAGGGGAAGCATGGGAGCTGAGGCCCGGCTGCCATTCCTCAGTATTCCTGGAAGAACATTCCAGGCAGAGAGGACGGCGAGGGTGCAGGCTCGGGACGGGAACATAACTGATGACCAAGGGACAAGGAGGCCGGAAGGGCTGGACGCATCCGAGATCACGCCACGAAGCCCGATTTTCTCCTCTCCGCGGTGGGGAGCCTCTGGAGGGTTAGACTTCGAAGAAGGGGGCTGACTCGGTCCCCTCACCTGGGTCGGACGTTGGGCTCTCCAGGGAGACCAGGGAGGGGCCGTTGTGATATAAGGTACGCTGGACAAGGGGTGGCCCTTCTGAAAACGGAGGGAAGTGGCCAGAGGCACCGCCGGGATGCTCAGTGGCTTGTGCGGAAGTGAGGGACGGAGACGACGTTTCTGACGCAGGCGACAGGGTGGCTGTGGGGACCGGTCCCAAGACGCAGAGTGCACGGAGTCGGAGGAGGGAGAAATGTCACCTCCTCCGGGGGGAAACAGGAGCGCCCCCTCCCCCCACCAGCCTCTCTCCAGCCGCCCCTTTGCTGGTCTGGCACACGGAGCCGCAAGGACATCTAATTCGGGGTTGCTCCCAAAGCACCCGCTCTCCTGTTTGAGCTCACATTCACGCTCCGTATTCATCTTCCTCTGGTGTATCAATTAGTATTTATATAAATGGAAATTAATTTTGTTATTTCTCTCCCACGTTTCAACTCTCTCAGCTACTTTCCTATTCATCACTGCTGATATTTGCAAAACGCCCAAAATTAGTGTCATCTGCAAATTAGCAAGTCATATATCCCCTTTCAAAACATTAATAGGATTGGCCATATTTACCAACCCCGGCGCGTTCCCCCCGGGTCACGTTATCAAAGTGCTCTCCATTTGCACAGGCTGGTGAAGTGGGTTTAGGAATTTAGAGACAGTGGTGGGGGGGACAGGGGAACACAAAGGTTCAGAGAAGAGCGATTCGGAAATCACACGCGTCCAAAAGTGGAGAGAGGCTCGGTCAGGAGGTTCTTCTTAATACTGAGTAGAGAAGCAGAGACACCGCGGGTTCCTTACAGCCAAAAGGGCTATGAGCTCTGCTCCTGGCCATCACTCCCGAAGGGACTGGAATACATTGCTGAGAAAGGTCAGAAGCCGGTTCAGCAGGAAGGACATTTACAGACAGCATCTTTGGGGAAATCATCAGATGAAGGGGACAGTGGCGGCTTCTGGGCCAACCTTCCTTCCTCCCTTTCCTCCCTGGCTGGGGCACTCACATCCCCAGCAAGAGCGTGACGGCGGTAGCGGGGTGCGCTGACCCCTCGCCTGGGACTCTGGGGATGGGCTCTGACCCAGGCTGGCCAAACCATGGTCAGCATCTCACCTCTGCCCCCGCCCCGCCGTGGGGAGCCACAGTGATTGGATTATGGATGGGCACGTGATCCAAGCCAGGAACGGGAGACCTGATTCCCCGCCCACTGTTGGCCTCAGTGGGAACAGAAGTTCTTGTGCGGACAGGTCCCAACGGGAGGGAAGGTGAGAGAGAGAGAGACAGGGCAGAGGGCGGGAGGGAGCCACCAAGGCCACCACTGGACAGAATAAGAACTGAGTGGTCGGGGAGATAGGGCAGGGGAAGATGAAACCAAGCCCCACACCGGGCTCTTGCCTGCCCGAGGCTAGTTCTAGCAATTGTGCGGCACTCTCGGCGTCACTGAGCAAAGTGCGCGTTCTGGAAGGTAAGGAGCCGGGCGGCTTCAAAGGCAGCATCTTCTCTCTTCTAAGAGGGAAACTGTCTTCCTGCGGTGAGGGGAGGGAGAGAGGGTCCTTCCTACACGGGTGGGCTTCCGGAGGAGGAGGCAGGTGATAGCGAGGCCTCCAGAGGGGTGTGAGGGATGCTGTGCGCACTGCCCGGGTCCCACGCCCCCCTCCCCGGAACCGAAGGGCTCATTCCTCCAGTGGAGCAGAGTGCTGAGGGCTGAGGGCTCACAGGGTGCACCGCCCTTGGCCTTGCCCCTCCTAGGCACAGCCCACAACCCGAGACATGTAGATACGGGCGTAGAAAGGCCTGGGCCCCTCACTCAAGACCTCTCCAAGGGGTCTTTGCAGCTCCAGAGCTGGCAGAGGCCTTGAGAGGACTCACGAGGCCCAACCCCTCCCTCTGCCCAGCCCACCTGCCACCCCCCTCAAGAGCACGCCCCAGGGGGCTCCAGCGGGTGTGACTGCAAACAGAGGGCGACAGAGTCTCCTGAACAAGGAAGGGGAGGGAGACCAGTGAGCCGGGACCTCGGACCCGAAGAGGCCCCGGACACAGCGCAGGTGCTGGCGGCCGGCGCAGGGGGGGAGGGAGGACCTGGCTGGAAGAGTCAGCAGGGAAAAGAAGAGGGAACGGAACCCGTGAAGCCCAGATGGGATGTGCTCCGAGGCCACAAACTGGCAGCGGGCTGGCTGAACATACGTGTTTTGTTTGGCTCATAGGGTGTTTTACAATATTACAAAATTAGTCACCAACACTTAAAAATTTGGAGGTTTCACATAAATATCCAGATTTCTGTCTTCTCAGAAGACCCAGCACCCTGGGCGAGGCTTCCTGCCACCCCCGCCCCACCTGGAACGGGGAAGAGGCCTGTTCTCCTTGCGCACGTGCCTGAGTTTGAGTGCCCTTCTGGAAAGGCCTACTGCAGAGAGGCAGCCCTCCTCTGAAGCGATACGGACCTGGCGGGGCCAGTGGACCCAGTCAGGGCTGTGTCAGCCCCCACTCCTCCCGCGGCTTGGCATCTCTGTACAACGTACAACCTGCCCAACTGTCCAAGGGAATGCCTGCCCCAACTGGGCCACGACGCCCCCTGGCCCCTGATGGTCCTCCTGCCCCTGGACACTGTCCCCAGAGAGGATACTCACAGATCCCGTGGTAGATGCCTGGCTCTGGTGTGGTTACGTCGGGGGCAGGCGGAAGGGACGGCGGCTCGAGCTCCAGGACCTGAGTGCGGGTTGGGGGAGGGGCAGAGGGAAAGCAGGCGACTTTAGTGAGACCCGCACAGCCGGCTGGACGCTCGCCCCAAGCATTTATGCACCCCGAGCCCCAGGTAACCCCTTCTGTCTTTTCTTGCATTGCCTGCCACTGTGGAAGCCCCAGGATGGGTAACACGGGCAGACCTAGAAACCCCCCGTTCTTGTCTGAGTCCCCGCCAGCCACTCTTACGGGGAGGGGAGGAGTCTGACACCACCAGCTAAGGCGATCTGGAACAGGGAAGGACCCAACAGACGCGTCCTAGGGAGCTGGAGGAAGGAGGGAGGGGTCGGGGAGGGGCGGAGGTCAGGAAGGAGGGGAGATTCAGCCGCAGAGAGCGGCTCTCAACCCAATGGGTGTGGGAAGCCAGGATGGCGCAGCCCCGACCCAGCGGCAGCCGGCGTGGGCCGGCACACGGCACTGTACACATTTGGCTCATCAGACCCCACACTGTAAGCTGGGACAACGTCGCGGACGAGGAAGCTGAGGAGCGAAAGGAAGGGAAGGCGGCTGCCTGGACGCAAGAGGTGGGTGGGCATGGTGTTTCGGTGCCAGGAACAGCAGTGCCCTCAGCCCGGCCCCTGAGGCCCTTCCTTGCCTGGCCCTGGGGAGAAGGGTGAGGAAGGTGGCTGCCAGGAGGATCCACGATGCCCAGCAACCTCGGGTCACCAGGGAGAGGCCGCTGCCTGGCACCCCGTGCCTTCTCCTGCCTTCTCTGCCTCCTTGCCTTCCCAGAGCCTTCGGGATCTCTCCCTGGTGGGTGCGCTGAGCTGCGCACCCAGACAGGTAGGATGCAGGTCCAGCCCTGTCACTTTCTCGGGGTGAGTCACTAGCCTCCCAGAGAACTTGGGTTCCCTGTCTCAGAGACAGAATGAAGGGTTCCTCCCTGTCCCTCACAGGCTGGATGCGATCAGTGACCATCAGAAGCATTCGGAAAGGGCCGGGCACACGAAAGGCTTCAAGGTCAGCTCCCGACTGGACACCCATGGATCCAATCCAGACCACAGACGTGCTGGGGCTCACAGAAGGTTTGAGAGCTTTCCCGCTTAGTTGCCAACAGTTTTTAATTGGGACATTTCCCACAAAAACCCAGATTTCTGGCTTCTCTCGAGAAAAATCAGGACAACTATCAACATGAACTACAACTCCTGTGTGTCCTGAGAAGCAGGGAGCTCAGTAACCCCTCAGTCTTGCACAATACCCTGCCAGGCCCCTATGGGCTCTCACCCCACCGTGAACACCGGGGGACCTGCACCCCAACAGCCTCATGACCTTGCCAGGCCCTGCCTTCCGACCTTCGGTCTCCAGCTGTACGCACTCCCTCCCACACCCCCTGTAACCATCTCCTCTTTCTCCTTAGGGCCTCAAGGCCATCCAAGGGGGTTCTGGGTCTCCAGATTCCTGATCCTTCACTTGGATGGGTCCTTTCCCTAAGGGTCGTCTTTTAGTTCTTAAAAAATTGCTTTATTGGGTGCCTGGGTGGCTCAGTTGGTTAAGCAACTGCCTTCGGCTCGGGTCATGATCCCAGGGTCCCGCATCAGGCTCCCAGCTCCGCAGGGAGTCTGCGTCTCCCTCTGACCTTCTCCTATCTCATGTTCTCTCTCACTCTCTCTCCCAAATAACAGTTTTTTTAAAAAAATTGCTTTATCAAGTTAGAAACACACACTTCGGAGTCCTGCATGCAAGTTCTAGCCTGGTTACACACAGCGGTAGCGCTGGGTGTCCTTGGGCAAGTCACTTAACCTGTCTGAGCCTTGGTTTCCCCAAATGGGGATACTAACGGTCTCTACCTGCACGGGTAGTTCACACGAGACAACATGGAGCTCCACCCCTGGATCACCACACGTGTAAGGGAAACCAGGGCTGAGATGATCATTATTTTAATTCTAAGCCTGCCTATTCAAAGCGTTTCTAGTCCTCTCCATCAAAAACAACAGTGAGTGATCAAAACACAACCGAAAGCAAAAACTCCCCTGAGACTACCAACCTCTAAATTACAGAGACGACGCAGAACTGATTTCTCCTAGCTTTGATTAAAATTTGAATACTTTCTTCACTTTGCTTTAAAAAAAAAAATAAAAAAATAAAACATAATTAGAGAATGAAATATGACATAGAGGACCAAAAAATGAAGTAGAAAAATGGGAAATGTCAAAACAGTAGCACCAACAGCTTAAAGGCTATCCATCTTCATTCTGCCCGCTGCACGGAGTCAGGAGGACAAATCTCTCTGGGGGGGGCCTCCCCTCCCTGCCAGTCCTACCCGGTCCTCAGCCCATGGGCCGGCCTGGGTGTAGGGCCTGTCTTCTCCCTCGCTGCCGGCAGTGCTCGGTCTCCTGGGCGTCTCCTCGCTCTGCAAGCTGTAGGGGCTCTCCGGGTCCACGTCAAATGTCTCATCTGAGCAGAATATGGCCTCCAGGATGAGCTCATCGGTCGTGAACAAGATGGTGTCTCCAAAGTGCTCTGGTGCTGGATGGGATACCACAGAGACAAGAAGAGTCACCTGGCCCCAAATCCCAGTGGTCTGGACAACAGGAACCCAGACCATCAATCTCTGTGCTGTAAATCCCCACCCACCAGACAGCTCCTGATTTGGGACAGGAAGCCTTCCTTGTTATTATTCACACACTTGCAAGTGAAATTCATATGCCCGAGGAACCACTTAGACCTAATGAACGGATCTAACGTAACGAGCGTCATTGTGATCCGTCGGGAAATGAGAGATGCTTCTTAGGTGTGGGGGAGGCGACTTAGCAGATGCTGTTGGGGCCCCACCCAGGTGCCTGCTGATCCCTTTTTGGGGGCTGGAGGCTTGCCTGGAAGGGCGTGGGAGTTACACCCCCAACCCGGGGAGCCCTGCTGCTCTGCCTTAAGGCAGGACAGATCCTGCAACTTATGCTCCAGAGCTCCCTTTGGGATCAGGGTGAGACTCAGCCTCCCCCAACCACTATCCTTGCCCGGCGTCTCCCGGTTCCTATGCCAGTGCGCCTCCTGGCACCAGAGGCTCTCCTGGGAGCACCCCCTCAAGAACTCGCTGCAGAAGAACTCCCCCTTCTCCGACTCAGGCGCTAGGGAAGCTGAGTAAGGCCGGTGCCCGGGGGAGGGGTGTAATGAGGTCAGCTCGTGCACCCCCCACGTTGCACAAAGCGAGGAGTGAGCCAGGCCGAGGAAGAGGAGAGGCCCATCTGTCACCGGCTAGTTTCTCCTCAGAGCCTCAGCGGGTAGCAGGTAGGGGCTTCCAGGACATTCTTATGGACATACTCTACCTCCCGTCAAGGTCCCCGAGGCCTTGGCGATTTCTCCTTTAAAGATGCACTGCGCGTCTAACAGCATGGTGATGTCCTTCACGCCACGGAAGGAATGTATCCGAGATTTATTGTAGTTCCAAATCCGGATCAGGGCGACTTGGCAAGGCTGCACGAAGTCTATGGAGATGGAGTGAGGCTTGCCCAGGGTGAAAGGGGCCAGCCAGACGTGCATGTCATCCTGGGTCCTGTTCACCCCGTCGATGAGGTTGGTGACCACGCGGGGGTCCTTCCCGTAAGCTGGTAAAACATTGATGTCGGGGGGGTCTGCACGGATGTTTGCGATCTGCACCGGCTCCCCCTCGGAACTGAATATTTCTATTCCGTTAAGGCCGACATAATGCCTGTCCCCCCACGTCGACTTGATTTCAATGACCAGGCGCCGTCCGTAAGGCAAGATGGGGATTTCGAAGTCACTGCCATCGTCCGCCTCTGCGGAGCTGTCGTCCGGCCCTCTCCTGGGCTCCGGCTTCTCCTCCTCCCCCGGGGGCAGCTGGTCACCGCGGCGGCTGTCCTTCTGCTGCCGCAGAAAGTCGTCCAGGATGTCCCCCTGCAGTTCCATGTTGGAGATGCGTCCGCGGTGGGAGCGGTCAAAGGCGCTGAGGGAGTCCCAGGACTCGTGCAGCAAATGCTCCTGCTCGCTGCACCACCGCGACCGCGGCGGCGTCTCGGTGGACCGGGTGTCTTCTGGAAGAACACAGGACAGGGGAAGCCCCATTAGTGGCCTGTGTGCAAGCAGGGAACCTTTATGGATGGTCCCAACTGGGGCGGCTCTCGGCTAGGTGAGGGTCACTCTAAGGGGGACATTCTAGAAATCAGGGTGGCTGCTCTTGGCTCTCTCACAATGCCTGGAGGCCCCATGGGCCTTGGACAGGTGGGATCAGGGTGTTCATCGTCTGCCCTGCCTGGGGACCGTTGGGACCACGTGTCACACGCCAACATTCAGGTTGGTAAAAAAAAAAAATCGATGACGCTACCCAAGTCTAGAATCTGGTTGTTTTGCCAAAAGCAAAGCAATTTTCAATATACCTTGGATATTCTGAGAGGGAGACCCCACCCCACCCCCATGCAAGCCAAGGGCAGACCTTTTTGCGGTCTGAGGACCTTGGCAGGAAGCCATTCTGCATGTCAGAGACTCACAGGACGGGTGGGGGTGGAGGAGGGGTGGAGGGGGCGATGCCTGAGTTAGCAACCAGCAGGGCGGGCTAGGGGGCTGTCGCGTCATGTGACTCAGAGGGGGTTTTCAAAGGCTGTCTAATGGCAGGTGGAATGCTCTGGGAAAAAAGCCTGCTACGCGCTCTCGGGCTGCGGCAGAGCCTGGCCCAGGGCCGTGTGCGCCGACGTGTTAATACGCTCCTCTCTGGGTAGTGGAGAGAAAACACTTCCAGCTTCTTCTTGGTCCCCTGATCTTCTGAGTTCTCCAGATGTATTATTTTATAATCAGGCGAAAGTGCTATAAGGGACACCGACGACACAGGTCAGAGTGTACACCTATGCGTGGCTAGGCTGTCTTCGAGAACGGAAGCCTGCGTCCCCAGCACGTGGAGAGTGCAGGCCTGGCCCTCAGAGGGTGGCTCGAAAGGCCACAGTCTCCTCCTTGTGGAAGAGTAAAGCCCCAGCGGGCGCCCCCACAGTGGCCTGTCCTCACAGCCATGCCACGGCCAACTGCCACGTGAGGGTCATTCTGGAAAACCGGCAGCTGATGACACGGACGTTCTGTTTCTTCTCCTTTCATACTGGACTGTGCCCCACACTCCGTTTTCCGCCTGTCTCCTGGGGGACCTGGCTCCATCAATTACCCTCTCTCTCCAGAACCCTCCATCACCCCCTCCCCGCTGGCACCTTGCTCTCTCTCCACTACAGACACACATAAATCTCTCCTACCGGAAAGAAAAAAGGAAGCCGGGCCTGATCTCGTGGCCTCCTCCAGCTGCGCCCGATTTCCTCCCTCCCGAGGCTGCAGCCCCCGTGCCTCCTGGCCTCCACCCTCCCTCAACACCTGCAACCTGGGGCCCTGTTGTGCAGTTACTGGTTTGGCCCACCCAAGTCCCACCTGCCCTTCTCCTGATCTTCTTTTGGGGATCCCCCCCCCCCCCCCCCACCATCCAGATTAAGCAAGTGCTGACAGCATCTTCCAGGCTGGGAAAGGAATTACAGACCAGGGGCTGCTTCGATTGGCGCCTCCAGGTGGCAGGACCTTGGCCGTGGGTGGGCAGTGCAGGTGGTCGATTTGCTGCCCTTTGCGGGGAGCCTGCCTGACAATGAAGCCCAGGGAATGTGGGCCCAGAGATGGAGACAGAGAGTCCTGATGACATCATGTGAGCCCCTGGTTGCCGCCATGCCTGAAGTCAAACCCCTGGTGACTTTCCATCCCTTGCCTTCCTAAGAGTCCTGTAATTCCCACAGCCCTTCACTGAGCTGACTTTCTGCAAGTACACGGTGACTCTGAGTACTCAAGCTTTTTCTCAGTCTTCATGCTTGACACCCCAGGCAAAGCTCTTCCATTAGACAGTCTCTTGTCTGCCGGCTCAGGAGTGTTTGCACTTCTGGGCTCTCTCCATGGCTGCGACTGCCTGCCTCCCCATGCCGGAGCCCTCTCCTGAGCTTCTGCCTGACCCCATCTGGTCCTCTCTCAGTAATACCCTCCCTCCTTGACCTTACCCTGCCAGCTCCTGGCTGCCAGGTAGGCACTGCTCCGATTTCTAGGTCAAGTTCTGGCTTCTCTCTCCTAGCCACGACCTTCCAGTTCCAAAGCCCCCTCCGAAGGTGCAGACATACCCACTGTGTGCCTGAAAGGGAACTGGTCACCAACGCCTCCAGCTGGCTTGTTGTCTCCATTAGCTGGGAATGAAGATCATCTAGTTCCTCGCCACGGCCTCCCCCAACCTGGCCCTCAGTGTGGTCCTTCTGGCTTCTCTAACCTCCCCTCACACCTTCTCCCTAATGATCAGCTCCACTGTGTGGGCCTTTCTGTTCCACGGACACGAGTCTCTCCTCTGCCAGTCACGCTCCTCTCTTGGACCTCCGAGTGCTGGTCCTTCTTGGCCTGGCCTCCTCGGGGAGGACTTCTTTGTGCCACTCCCTGCTGTGTCCCAGCGCCTGGCATAGAACGTGTGGCACAGATGTGCTTAGTCCACGTCTGCCAGCCCAGCGATGGACGGCTGGCAGCATCATTGCGTAGCGCCTGGGCTGAGGCCTGGGCGCCGAGGGACTCCCCCTCTCCACCTGTCAGCTCTGGTACACCTGTCTTCCCCCCTCTCCCCACTTCTCATCTGCCATTAAAGAAGACCCCAGGAGTTCCTTCCTTTCCTCCAGGTGTGAGGCTTTAACATCTGGCAGAAGGAACTTCCATATGGATCGTCATGACATCAGTTTATTGGTATCTGATTCGCATTGACTGAAATGAACCTGGGTTGGTCTGTACGTGAGCCGAGGAGAGTGAACAGACGTCGTCTGTCAGGGACCCAGCCTGTGTGTCTTGGTCTGGGTGGACGAGAGAGGCAGGACTCTGTTCTCATTCTGTGCCTGCTTTCTGATTTTTTCTCCCCGAGATGTATACGTGGGGTTCTGAAAGCAGAGAGGTGCAGGCTTTCTCCTGGACCTCTTGGACGTGAGAGCAGGCTGGGGCTCCACGTTTCCCTCTGTCTGCAGCAGAACACACCACTTGCCAGTCCCCAGGAGTAGGAGCTTTGCCTTGTCTGTATCAACATTCCTGCCCACTTGGAATGCTTGGCATGGACATCAGAAAGCCACTCCTTTCATCTGCAGTCGACATAGTCTGGGGGAAGGGGAGCCGCCAGTATAGATGACTTGTACTAGTATAAGGTGACTTATATATATAAGGGAGCCTTACAACTACCCCTTGGTGGAGGTAAAAAGGAACTACAAAGTTCAAAACTCGAACTTGTAAAAATCAACGGCACCACCGAGAGACACATGCTAATCGCTCCTGAAACGGGAAAGGAGAATGAAGGCAGGGAGACACAACAGAGCTACGTGTGTTCACCGTGAACAGGCCTCCGGCCGCGGCCGATTGGACGGGGGGCACACACCTAAACCACCTTGGCCAATCAGCGTCTTCCCTGAGACTTTGGGAGCAAGAGCCATTGGGGGGAAAGGTCACTCTTGGGCTACGGGGCATCTCCTGTCCTGTGCACAGAGCAGAGAAAGCTGATCTCATGAAGAAGAGTGTGGGAAAGTGGCAGAGGCAGAGCCCAGCAGCCCTGGGGAGTGGGCTGGGAGAAGTCTCCTGGGAGCCCACTGGCTTTCTGCTTCTCCCTTCCAATTTTGGGCGATGGGCAGCTACACCTCTGGTCTCTGGAGGTCCTGCGCTCGAATGGGGCAGGTGCAATTTTATTCACCTCTAGCCAACGGACCCCTCATGCAGACACTTCCAAAATGCAGATGACATTACAATGAGATGCTTTGTTGGACAAAAGGATTTCTGGGCTCTATCCTTTAGTGACAACAGGACTCTGGCCCCAGGGAAGAACTCAGGCAGTCACTCATTCTACAAGCATCGTTGGAGAGCTCGGCCGGCCGGCGGCTTTCCTGAAGGGCACGGCTGTGGGATTTGGCTCTATGTAATGGGTAATTTAAAATTTCTAAGCAACTTTCCTTTTTAGCATGACTGGCTTAACAAGCATTAAATCTCCAGGGCTCAGTTCTCAATGTGTCATTAAGCCAAGCAGCGAAATGCCTGGAAAGAAATTAAAATGAGACCAAATCTTCTGAATGTGGACAAGTTAGAATAACACCCATCACCTCGAAGGTCCCAGAGGTTCTGTGGGTCTGTTTACCAGGAAGGCCCCGGCTTGCCTGGCTCTCCCCGGTGGGGTGGCTGCAGAAATGGGGGGTCACTGGGTTCAAGGCGTGGATGCTGGAGCAGGATGGCCTGGGTTCAGATCCTGCTCTAACCCTTTCTGGCCACAGGACGTGAGCAAAGTTACCTAAGCCTCACATTTTCTTGATCGTCAAATGGGGCTGGCGTGAAGATGAAATCATTTTGAGTAACGTGCCTGGGTGCAAGCCTAGCTTAACACAACATGCCACGCATCCAGCCACCGAAGTTCCTTCTTTACACCACTCCTCCCACTCTGCAGAGGACCCACGCCGCCTGCCGAGCACCTGGGTCTGGGGGACCCCGATACAGATGAGACCCAGTCTCTGCCCCCAAAGAGCTTCTCGGTTCTTCTGCTCTGCCCTCCTCTCTGACACCGGTCTCACGGTGAGTGGGGATGGGCAGCAGAAATGTGTAAGGCCGGGGAGCCTGGAGGCAGAGGGGCGGGGGCGGGGGTGCGCGAAGCTCTGCCTGGAAGGGAGCCCACGGTTTACGTGGAAAGACGCCCTGAGTCCGAGGGACGTGCCCTACGGGACTTTGGGGGTCTCTGCATGTCTAAGCGTAGACTCTGGCTGAGTGCAGACCATAGAGGTCTGTCTTCTGGACGGTAACAG
The DNA here is from genome assembly GCF_022355385.1 of Mustela nigripes. Taxonomy (NCBI): domain Eukaryota; kingdom Metazoa; phylum Chordata; class Mammalia; order Carnivora; family Mustelidae; genus Mustela; species Mustela nigripes. The sequence goes on from NC_081567.1 coordinate 17,464,990, forward strand.
ACCAGATGCTGACCGGATTCACTAGGGAACAGATACGATGGCTTCACAGATACACCAAGAGGCAGAATCAGGGAGTGGGGGGAGGGGCGACGATCACGGGCAGTTACCACCTGCGGCCGGCACTGTGCCAAACGCTGCCCATGCAGACTCCCATTCTGCCCTCCCAGGAGAGGGGCGTGGCTGGCCTCATGTCCCAGATCAGGGAACTGGGCCTCGGAGGGATTTCAGAGCTCGCCCCTGTGTGGGTGGGTGATGGGGAACGGGGACCCAGGCCTAGGTGGTCTGCGCTTGCACGGCGCGGGGTGGGGCGGAGCTCCGTTCGGAGGACCTGGGATCTGGGGCTCCCGGGGCACTCCCCACACCCCAGCCTCCAGTTGCTATGTGACGCCCTCCCCTCATTCATTCCTCGCAACACGGAGGGGCGGGGAGGCGGTTCGTTCCCATTTTACCGAGGAGTGCACCGAGGCTCAGAAAGCGGATGTGCCCAGCTCTGCAAGCCCCAGCCTGGAAGGAGCAGAAGCTGGATTCAAACGGTCTGACACTCTCCCGGGAGCCAAATCCGAGTGCAAATATTTAGAAACCCAGCCTTTCAGATTCCTCAGACAGAATCCACCGCAAAGTTCACACACCAGGTGAGTCCTCCCAGCAGATTTTTTTTTTTTTTTTTGACCTACATAGTGGTTTAAAAATAATCACAATCTGCTGCCAACACTGAAGAATCACATCGCACACTTCTGATTTCTCTTCACAAAAGGAGAAGGGAGACCTGGCACATCGGCCTGGCATTGCTGAGTGCCAGAAGGCATTTTGAGTGCAGTAGCAGCTGCCCGCTTTAGATGGGCTGGCCCTCTCCAGCGCCGCAGTCCTCACCACTCCCTATAGTACCTACCATACCCAGGCAAGTGCCAAGGGCTGGTTATCGTCCCACTCGTGTTACGTTTCTGACAGTGTGGTGGAGAATACAGTGAGGTCACTAGAGACCGATGTTTCCATCAGAGGCGGAATAACAAAGCCTAGAGTGGGAAAGTCACGTGGTGAGAAAAATGGGCAAAGGGGAAATAACTTGGTGGCAACGACAAGCTGAGACAATGTTAAGATGCAGAAGGTCTTGCCCATGTGGCTCATCGCTGCCCCCTCCGTGGCCCCGAGACGACGAGTTTGTGGCGACTGGTTGAGAAGACCCCCCAGCGCCCCCCAGCTTCCCAGATGAAACAAAGGTTTGCGGAGCCAAATGGTATTGTGCCAATCAGCGGCCCGCACTCAGGGACAACGGCACCCGGGTCTGAAGGCTTCTCGAACTTACCTCTGCCGGTCGGCGGGCTATCACGGTGACTGCTGACGAGGGGGTCCTTCCTCGGGCCCCGCCTCCCACTCGCAGGGTGCTCCCTGCAGGCGGGCTGGTTAAAGATGTCAAAATCATCACAGACTCTGGGGGTCACCTGCTGGGCTCTCCCCCCATCGAGGACGTTCCAGCCGTTTGGCCGCCCTGGCTCACGCCTGGAGCCTTTCTCCCTGACCTGGGCCTCTCTGGGAGCCTCCCCCACAGGGTTGGTGGTGGTGTCTGATCCAAGTCCGCCTTCCCAGTCCAGCAGCTTCTCAGGACTCAGCCACAGCGGTTTTGGCTTCCTGCCTGCCTGCTTCCCGCCCTTCCCTGGGGCAGAAGGTTGCAACCATGATGGGGTTTTCGCTGGCGGCTCGGAGACTTTTCTGCTCATGAGGTTTTCCAGCTGTTGGGCCAGAGAGAGCTCTGGGTCAAGGGGGGGGCATTCCACAGGCGGACAGAGCGGGGGAGCCGCCGGCGCACCCCCCGTTGAAGCTGGGGCTCCCGAGCAGCTCGCGCCTTCGTCTAACTTGGACAAGCTGTCCTTCGCGCCGTCGGGAGGATTCATTTTTCCAACAAGTAACGTTCCCTGGGAAGGAAGCTTCACATCCGCTCCGGCTCCGGCTGGAGGCGAGAGCTCCTCGTCTGTGCCAGCCATCGTGCGGGCCTCTCTGCTTCCTCCCAAGGGGGCACCCGGGGCCCTTTCCCTGCTCTCGTCCTGCTCCTGTTTCTCGCCAACTGGGAAGCTCTGGTCAGCCGGGGCCTCTCCACCTCCTCTGTCTAACGTGCCCTCAAAGATGAGATTTTTATTGACGTAAAGCTTCACGTTCTTGGCACCGATGTCAAGATCCTGAAAACACAAGATTGAACAAAATGAAGCGGCATGGCATCAGGCTGACGTATCAAAGTCTGGAAGGAGGGGATCAGAAAGAAACATGTGGGATGCTAGAAACGCGAGCTTTAAAAAAAAATAAAAAACGAAAAAACAAAAACAAAAAAACCCACAACTGTAGCGCCCGGGATGTTAAATAAAGCTAGTGTCATTTCTGTGTGAACCCTTCTGTGCTCTATAAATCAAAGGATGCTCACACACGGCCTGATTGCTGCCTTCGCACCGTTACTCCCTGCTGGGACACTGGTAACAGCCTGCTAATTGGTCTGCCTGCTTCCTGTCTCTGGCTGCCTTCAACCTCAACTTCACATTGCCAGAGTTCACTCTCTGCAAGAACAGAGCTGGCCCGGTCCCTCCCCTTTGTGAAAGGCTTCTTGTTCTTCACTGCCTGTTCTTTAATACATGGTTCCTGGGACCTCTGCCGTTGGGAAAGCCTGATGTGCACGTGAATTGCAGAGCCCCTGATTCCATGGGTGTCCTATGTTGGGTGCCCTGAAAGCAGAGCCTGAGGCAAGGGTTGGGTATAGGTTGCTTATTTGGAAGCTGTTCTCAAGAGGGAGTAGGGAGAATAAGATAGGGCAGGAGAAAACCCCCCAGCAGTTTTTGAGCTGGGCCCTGCGGTACACAAATGGAGCTCCATCCCTCTGGGGCACTTGCAGGGACTCACAGAACGCACCTCCTAAGTGTCCCTCCCAAAGCAGGAGGCCGGGGTGTTTATCCACGGACCCCTTCCGCACTGTTGATGATTGCCCCGGATGCATGGACTCCCTACCCCACAAGCTGAGGGCGCTACTGGCTTTCGCAGAGCAGAGACCTGGAAGCCCTGGAGGTGGTGCCCTGTGAGCACGCCCAGGGACTGTCCCACCTCAGCTGCAATGGCCAAGGGGACATGGTGTGGCCCTGTACTTGCAACAGGGTCTCCGGATGGTTCTTTGGCACATGGAAGGCGGAGAACCTCAGGCCGATGGGAGGCATTCCCCAGTCCCCGCCATGACACACTTACCGTAACCTTCACGAGAGGATCCCTGGCTTAGGCTTCCCGCCCCCTCCTCCCCACAACCCTCGTGCCCCCACGTAGGCATTGAATGTTTCCTTGTTCATGCTTAAAATATCGTCAAGCCTCCTCCCTCCACTAGCCTGTTTCTCCATTCCCCTTTAGAGCAAAACTCTTTCTTTGAAAACAGCTTGATGGAGAAATAGAGTCCGTACTGCAGACAGTAAGCCGTGCGGGTTTCAGGTGTACGGCGTGGTAGGTTTTAACATGAGCATATACACCACAGCGTATTATCTGCACAGTCAAGCTCATGAGCACGTCCGTCGCCCGCAGAGGCTCCTGGTGCCCCCGGGAATCCCTCCCTCCCTGCTTCTGCCGCTCCCAGGCGTGTCCGCGTCCCGTCACTACAGATCACTCTGTATTTTCTAGAATTTTCATATGAAAGGAGTCCTGCGCTGCGCACTCTTCTTGGCCTCAATTCTTTCACTTGGCAGAAGTGAGGTTCGCCGTGCTGTGTGATTAAGAGTTTTGTTCCTTCTCATTGCTGAGGAGGGGCCTGTTGTGGGGGCGCCCCCAGATTGGTCTGTTCAACTCTGAAAGCCACTGTCACGGCTGCTCCTCCGTCCTTGTCTCTTGGCCTCGTCCCCGTGAGGCTTTTGCCCCCACTTCTATGTGGGTCCCTCCTTGGCAAGGGCACCAATTGCCGGCGTGGAGAAGCTTCCTTGTTAGTCTGGGACGGTTCGGGTTCACCCCTGTTGTCCTGCAGTAATCACTCATAACGCCCACTTTCTATCCCCTAGAGTGTCCTGGTTTGGAGATCCGCTGGGAGAGGCTCACGTCCTCAGCTGGGGCTCAGTAGTGTCTGTGCAGCGAGTTACCCGCCTTCTACAGATTTCTTTCCGGGCTTCTGGGCCCTGTGCTCGCCCAGTTTCCCTCCTGCCTCTGGCTCTCACCGCTGCAATGCCAGGGGCCTTCCTGTTCCACTGCTTCAGGCTGCCCCAGGGCTCAACCCCAGGCGTCCGGATCTCCCCACACCCTTCCCTGGGGGAGGGGGGTTCTCATCCAGGTCCAAGGCCCTAAATTACCATCTTCCTGTTGACGACTCTTGGTTATTTTTATCTCCAACCGAACTCTCCACCAAGCCGTGACGGTGAGACCTGTCTTCTGTGATATCAAATAGGTGTCTAAACATTAATGTGCCCCAAACAGGATTCTTTTTTGTCTTTTAAGATTTATTTATTTAGGGCACGTGGGTGGCTCAGTTGGTTGAGCGACTGCCTTCAGCTCAGGTCATGATCCTGGAATTCCAGGATCGAGTCCTGCATCGGACTCTTAGCTCCGTGGGGAGTCTGCCTCTCCCTCTGACGGTCTCTCTCATGCTCTCTCACTCATTCTCTCTCAAATAAGTAAATAAGATCTTTAAAAAAAAAAAAAAAGATTTATTTATTTAGGGATGTCTGGGTGGCTGAGTTGGTTAAGCGTCTGCCTTTGGCCTCGGGTCATGATCTTGGGGTCCCGGGATCGAGCCCCAGGTCGGGTCCCTGCTCCGTGGGGGTCTGCGGTCCCGGGGTCGAGCCCCAGGTCGGGCTCCCTGCTCAGCGGGAGTCTGCTTCTCTCTCTCTGCCCCGCCCCTTGCTTGTGCTCTCTCACTCTCAAATAAATAAAATAAAATCTTTTTAAAAATGACTTATTGTTTTAGAGAGAGAACATTCGAGCAGGGTGGGGCCCGAGGGAGAAGGAGAGAGAATCTCTGGCAGACTCCCTGCTGAGCTTGGAGCCAGATGCGGGCCTTGATCCCAGGACCCTAAGATCATGACCTGAGTCAAAATATAAGGGTTGGACGCTTCGCCAACTGCGCCACCCAGGCACCCCATGCCCCAAAGAATTCTTGATCCACTTTTCTCAAACCTGGGCTTTGCCCATCTTAAAAACGGTCCCACCCTGAAACTGGATGCCTCAACCTTGAAGTCCTCCATGATTTCTCCAGTTCTCTCACTTACGAATCCCGTCTGACGGAAGGCCCCAGGGGCTATTTCCAAAACCCCTCCCGAATCTTTGACCCCTTGTTCCCTCCTGCCTCTGGCTCTCACCGCCTGTCAGCCCCCGGGGATGGGGGTGGGGGTGTGCCCATCTTTCCCCCGAGACAATGACCAGAGCCTCCTAACTGGCCTCGGCTTCCTCTCTGCGCTGTCACTGCGCTCCTGCCCCACACAAACACACTTTATTGTCTATACAGCAGCTAGTCTTTTTTTTTTTTTTTTTAAACATATCAGCTCACAGCAGCCCCTGGCTTAAAACCACCCAGCAATCTCCCACGACACTGAGAATAAATTCCAGCTCCCTTCAGCGGCCAATGAGGCCCATACAATTGGGCCCCTGCTGACCTCTCTGACCTGGGCTCCTGTCACATTCCCCCTCCTGCCCCCGCTCCCCACACACCGTCTGGTCACTGCTCCATGATCCTGCAAAGCTCTTGGCACCCTGGGACCTGTACCGGGGCCGGGGAGTTCTGCCCCAGACACTTGCAAGGTTGGCTCCTTCTTGTCTTCCGAGAGCTCTTCCTGACCCTGTCTGGAGCCCCCAATCCATCCGGTCCCCTCTCTCTCCCATTGCTCGTTTGATTTCCCTCCCGTCTCTGGAATGGTCTTGCTGATTAGCTTTTAGCTTAAATCCTGTCTCCCCCACCCAAATCTCAGCCCCCAGACAGTGGAGGCCCTACCAGTCTCATCCAAGGGCCCAGCAGGTGCCCGGCACGTGAATGGCCCTCAACCCTTACTTTGGAACTATAAGAGCATGAACGCTTTGGCTGCCAACCTGCATTTGAGATATGGGCTCTGAGACCCCAGGGGTGTCGGCCTCTCCGCATTGCCCGTCCTTAGCCTTCCTGCCACTGGGCGAGGAAGCTCTAACTGAATTTCCAGTTCGCCAAGTTACGGCCACTGAGGTTTCTGTCGCAGTTTCCAACAAGACACATCAAGTCTGTGCTACACCACAGGAACTCGGCTTCAATCATCCAATTGTGGGATGGCAGGCTACTATTTGCCGACTGTCAGAAAAGTCGATTCTCAAAGCTCGCTTTTACATGTTTATACGGATGTGTTCTCTGTTTAGCGGAGGCGCAGGGCGGGTGCGTGCTGTGAATTAATCAGGAAACAGCTATTCGAGAAGGACAGCGCGGGCAGCGTCAATGACTCGTTCTGCACGATTTCCATCACGGAAACATCTGGCGAGACAGAAACACTCTCATTTCAAGAGGTGATGGGGGTGGTGGGGAGGACTTCCGGTCCGGCGCCATCAGGAGGTGTGCACCCCGGCTCTCCTAATGAGATGTCTGGCTCCCGAAGTGTGTTTGTCTACATTCCGCGGACAGCCTGGGGCACCGCCTGACCTCTAGCCGTCCGCCGCCCAGCTCCCTCCAAGAAGTCTGGCAGGGAGGAGACAAGGCGGGATGCAGGCTGCGGCATGGGGCCCGGCAGGTGGAACCTCAGGGCGTGATGGGGGGCGTGGGGATCCGGGAGGCTTGGGCCCTAGCTGATGGTGCTTCAATTATTGGGGGTTACAAGTATTTAAAAAAAAAAAAAGTAAAAGGCCACATCACGTCACCCAGCCTTGGAGCAACTCTGCGAGGTGGGCGGGAGGGCCCGTCTTGCAGGGAAGATATTGAGGCTGAGCCTTCCTGGGGGCCGTGCGGCTGGTGCGTGGGGAGCCACTCTGATGGGCATCTCCCTTTGGGGCAAGCTAGACCCTGGGAAGGCCTGGCCCTGGGCAGGATCACCTGCCCTAGAAGGACCTCCAGCCTCCATTTCTAGCTTTCACGAAGTCCCTGTGGACCGGCTCTCTCCTATCCCCATCCTGGCTCTCTCCTCAGCCCCGGTGGCAGTGGCTTTGGGCCCTGGGTGGGGAGGGTGCACCCTTTCCTCAGCTGGCGGTGGATGGGAGCGTCCTTCCTTGTTCACACCCCGACTTCACTGTCCGTCTTTACAGTTGATGAGAACTCACGATGTTGAGACTGTCATGCATCTGTAACACGACAATACTAATACTATCTCCATCTACGTACTTTAGTCGACTTTGCAAAGCTGCTTTCTTCCTTGGCCTGGATGCCGAATGACCTAGCTCTCTTCCCTGGAGCACATGCAGCACCCGGGGAGGCCCTACTAAAGGCGTCCCACACTCTACAGGTTCTGGCTTGACCCAGGGGCTCTGGGCTGACGGGGAGGGGGTTCCTCCCAGATGGTAGGTTTACTGGGGGTAGGGGGCTTTGGGGATTGAGCTGCTGCTGCCTAGGACCCACCGTACAGGCTTCAGGACCTGGCTCAGGGGCCGACCTCTCCAGGAATCCCCTGGCCCTCCCCGTGTCCCCCTCCTCCCCTCCTCTGGTGGAATCGAGGGTCCTCCTCTGAGCTCTCAGAGCTGGGCTTACCAGCTGGAGCCTGTCCCTGCCTGGACAGAAGATCTTCAAGGACAGGCAACAGTCCTGTCCTAATTCCTATCTGTCTTGAGGCCTGGCTCTGGGAACGGAATGTGCTCCTTTCCTGGAGCACCTGAACTTGAATGTTTTATGGGGAGGAGACCTTAATGGCCTTTTACACGTCCCTGGGGGAAGAAGGTAATGAAAATCACTTTTGTGATGAGGAAAGTCGGAAGGAGATGGTGAGATGCTGTGACATTTGACGAGCACCTACTACTGGCTGGGCTCTGGGCCAAGTACTCTGGGCCCCGATGTCGCAGGACCATAGGCGCGGATGGAACGTGACAGATTGGGTGACTAACTAGTGGCCCTACAGCTACATCTGGGCTGGGCTAGCTCCCGGAACAATTCATGTTTCCAAAACCAGTTGACAATTTCTAAACATTGAGAGCTTTCTGGCCTCTCTGGAACATTCAGGCCATCTGGCACCACGGGGCCAGGGCTGAGGGGCAGTGACCGCTGCCTCGATAGGCTCTCCGGTGACCACAGTCTCTACTGAAAGGCATGTGATAGGCCCCAGATGGCCTAGTAGTCATGTGACCACTGGTCAGCTGCTCTGCTGTCCCGTGTCTCAGTTTCTCTCTCTGTAGAATGGAGCTGATTATGCCATGCCCATCTCAGAGGACTGCTGGGTGGAATAAATGAGCAGATACATGCATAGCTCTTCGACTAGTGCTCTAGAAATGTAAGCTACCGTCACTGTCTTGTGCCCAGTCCACTGTCTGGACAATATGTCCTGGCCAAGTCTGGGTGCTTGGGACTAGTGTAGGCTGGAGACTCCACACTCTGCTAAGGCTGCAGCAATCCCTGTTCCGGGCAGAGGCTGGCAGCGGGCAGAGGAGGAATCCCAAGCCCCATAGGGTGGGTCCTAGACAGACTCTCGCTGCCCCTAGGCCAGGACTCCCCTAGATCTGGGCTGAGGCCCCAGAAAGCAATTCTTGCAATTTTGTTCAATCGAATACATAACACATGGGGGGTGGGGGCTTTTGGGGTCCTTGGTCTGTGTGGGATGCAGAAGAAGAAAGCAAGTTTCATCCTAAGGAGTTCATGACAGTCTGTATATTAACGGGTCACAAACTCAGACACTTGTAGTACCAGTGGTGGTGCTGGGGTGGGGGTGCGGGGCCTGTGCTGAGTGGGAGAACACACGCCCCCCCAGTCCAGAGGGAGCCCGGGGCCACTCAGCACCAGCTGGTGGACGCCACACTGAGATTGTTGCCAGTGTATCAAAAGCCAAGTTTCAAATGTTGTCAAGTGATCCCCAAGTTGGACAGCACTGTAAGGGCTGAGTGGGGCACACCCATGGGATGGCTTTGGCCAGGGGAGCACCAGTTTGGGTCATCGGAGGCTCAGGAAGCTGATGAACACCTAAGGAAGCGTGGGACTTGGTGCCTGGAAGGGTGTGGCTAGAGGCCACCCGAAGGGAGTGGGGCAGGCTAGGGGTGTGCAGGAGGCTTGGGTGCGAAGAGAAAAAGACCTCGATGTCCCCAAAGGCAGGGTCTATACTGAGCCAGGCTAGGCATTCCGGATTCTGGGAACAGCAGGAGCAAAGGCACAGCAGAGAGAACAGTTTTATGGGGAGCAGAAGGAGATACAAGTTGCACAGGGATGGAAGAGCCAGGGGGTCAGTTCGGGGGTCCGGGAGCGGTCCCCCCACCCACATGCATGCACATATACTGGAGAGGTGATGCGGCGTAACAATGTGTCTCTGTGTCAGGGAGACCAGTGGGGGTGGTGGGGACTGCGGTGCGGTGACTTGGCTCCCCCAGAGCTCCTGGCTGTGGATATGGCCTGGTGTCACCAGATCTTCATCTCTCAGTGAAGTCAAAAATCCGTATTTTAACGCAAAATGTCCCAATGTTTAAAAGCTGGCAATTCAAAGAATTTTGCAAATGCCACACGAGCCGGCCGAAATGTGTCTGCGAGCTGCCTCTGGTTGGTGGGGGCATAGCCTCTATCACGGCCTTCTTGCCAGGATGCACCAGGACGAGCTACCAGGACCGTGTCCCTCCCCACAGGCCCTCTGTGGCTCTGAGGCCCCTAGCCTGTCCCCAGCTCCTCCCCCAAAACTGCCCCGGCCCCAGGGAGCTGCGGTTTGCTTTTGATCGCCCTGGACCTCCCCGGACTGGGTGTGAGCTGGCGAGGGCAGACAGCGTGTCTGATTCTCGGCCCCAGCACAACAGTGAGTGTGGGGGATCTGTAAGTCTTTGCTGATGAGACGGGGGGCCGAGCAGATGAGGGAGGGAAGCAGGCAGATGGGGCGTGGTCGGCTCAGGGTGGGGGGCGGTCAGCGGGCAGGAAGCGAGGGGAAGGAGCAGCTAGTCTGGAAGGAGACAGGTTTTGGCAATGGAAATACAGGACTTAGGGAAGACGGGCAGCGAGGGGCAGGGGAAGAGAGAAGGATGCAGAGCTGGGAGCCAGATGCGCGCTGCAGGCGGGGGCGGACCTGCCTGGGCTTGGGTGGCTGAGGCTGGACGGTCAGTGCCTTGCTGGGCAGAGATGCCAAAGACAAGTGTCTCGGGGCCAGGGTGGAAGCCTGGTTCAGAAGGTAAGCGTGGGGGAAGGTTTAGATCTGGGAACTGGTGAATCAGTTCAACAGCTGTGACTTCTGTGTTCTTCCAAGAAAAAGAAAAAAAGACCTAGTTTAGATACCGTTTCTGCTACGCTCCCTTCTCACAGAGATGGCGCTTCAGTTTTCCACGGGGCGTCCGTCCTCCCCCACTTCCCTTCAGAGGGATAACATGAGCCTCACTCCAGGTTGCTGGGTCCTAGACCTGGGACTTTCGTGAGGACAATCTCTTTCTGCAAAGGCTGCTGAAATCATGTCCCCTGGTGGGCAGGACCTGGCTGAGGTGGGCAGGAGGCAGGAGATGGGGCGCCTACCCCCGAGGGGGTCTGGAATTGATCTAGACTGGCATCTGCAGAGTGGGTGAGCAGCCCTCCCTTACTCAGACATCTTGCCCAGCCCTGCTACTGCTCGTCCCGCTATAGTTCACACAACACAGTGCACGTGCCTCCACTTCCGTCCTGGTTCTGCATCTGTGCTCTCATTCCTGCTGGGAGCTGTCTGGTCCTGAACCCCAAACTACCCCTTGGATCCTGAACACCTTGTTGGTCCCCTCTCCGAAGGCTGAATTCTCTGCTAGCATCTTCTTCCCCTGCTGGCAGGGGACCTGCTTCAAACCCGGGACTCCTGGGGCTCTCGAGGTTACCATGCCCCTAACCTCCTGAGTGTGGACTCTGGTCAGAGGTCACCACCCTCTGGTGATTGCCAGGGGCCGAGACGAAGCCTGGGGTCAACCCCTCAGAAAGACTCTCGTGCACCTGGGTTGGTCTCCTTCCCAACAGCCACCCTGCTAAGATGCCACCGCGTTCCCCATGCCCGAGGCTGCCTAGACTCTGCCTCGGGGCACAGCCACCAGGCCACGCCAACTCAGCCCACCAAAGCCATTGCCACGGGTGGGCTTGGTTTATATCCCGATCCAAACAAACTGACCCTAAAGAAACAATTTTGAGACCATTAGGGATATCTGAACACGGACTGGATATTTGATGATTATTAGTGTATAATTAGTCATTACCGTCTGGTAGGGTCATGACATTGGGCTTATATGAAAGCAAATTCCTTATCTGTTAGAGAGGCCCACCAAAGAGTCTATGCGTGAAGTGGTGGGAGAGCTACAATCATGTGGGGGGGGGCGGGGGGGTAGATGAAACCGGAAGGGGAGGCTGTCCGTGACTGCGGGGCGGGTGAAGGGCGCATGCGCAGTCACTGAACTCATCTCTTTCCTTTGGCGTCTCTTTGACAATTCTCCCTCCTCTCCCAAACAGAGGCCTTGTTGAAATGCAAATATCGTCCTGGGATGCAGTGAGTCTCCCCGTGGTGTACCCTCTAAGCACCAGACCCTCATCCAAGCCACCATGACCCATAGCTAGGCTATGCTAGAAGCCTCCTTTGGGCACCACCCCCCCCCCCCGCCCCGTTCCCTCTAATCCATTCTCCCAACGGCAGCCAGAGCGATCTTTTCAATTTCTCACTCAGACTATATTATCCCCTGCTCAAAACCCTCCAGTAATGACCCTAATAGCGGACACGTGTATAGAGCTCACGAAAGCCAGGAATCACTCTGAGCACTTTCCGTGTACTTAACTGAACAATAATTACCCCACTGTATGGATGAAGAAACCAAGGCACAGAGATGGGGAGTAACGTGCCCAACATCACACAGCTAAGAAGAGGAGGAACCAGGATTTGCCCCACGGGATCTGGCTCTGATGCCTTTGCTCTGACCATTCCTCTATTCTGCCTCTCCAGGAATAAGATCTGAACCAGGGAGGGCCCTGGTTCCCCCCTATCTCTGGGACCTCCCTTCACACACTCCTTTGTTCACCAAGTGCTAAGCAAGTTCCTGCCTCAGGGCCTTGGCTCTGGCTCTGGCCCCCTGATGGGAGGCCTCCCACCACTCAAAGCAGCCCAACCTCCTTCCCCCCAGGCCTCATTCCATTGCCTCACTGTCCCACCGTCAGAACACTTAGCGCTACCTGAAATCAACATTATCCATTCATGTCCTTGTTTCCCTTCGCTGTGGACGCGGCCTCCTCTATTGGGCCACCGTGGCCCCGTGAGCACCAAGAGCCGTGTGTCTAATACACAGTCACCAGCCCCTCCTGGTTGCTGGAGTTAACATTAAATGACATGTTGAGATGCAGTTTCTCATCAGGAGTGTTGGCAAGAGTGTAGACAAAAGGGGATCGTAGGCCTATTGGCAGGGCCATCTAGAAAGTGGAGCAGCCACTCTAGAAAACAGGATGGAGGTTCTGCAAAAAGGAAAGAGAGAACTATTATGCGATCCAGCGATTCTGCATCTGAATTGGTCTTTACGAAACGAAATCACTCTCTCCAAAAGGGATCTGCGTGCCCGTGTTTGCTGCAGCATTGTATTTACGACAGCCAAAACATGGAGACAACCCAAGTGGCCACCAGCAGACCAACGGATTAAAAAGATGTGGTATATCCACAAAGTGGACTATTACTCAGCCATCAAAAAGGAGATCTCACCATCTGCAAAGACACGGCTGGACCTTGGGTGCCCTATGCGAAGTGAAATAAGTCAGACAGGGAAAGACAAATATTGTTTGATCCCACTTACATGTGCAACTTGAAAAAACCTGAACTCATGATCCAGAGAACAGACTGGGGTTTGCCAGAGGTGGGAAGTGGGAGGTGGGTGCGATGGGGGAGGCATTCGAAAGGCGCCAACTTCCGGTTATGGGAGAAGTAAGCCCTGGGGATGTCCCGTACAGCATTGTAAGTGTAGTCAACAATATCGTGTTGTATATTTGAAAGTTCCTGAGAAAGGCGGTCTTAAAAGTTCTCATCATAAGGAAAAAAATGTTCTGTAACTATGTGCACTGACAGAGGTTAACGAAACTCATTATGGTGATGATTCTGCCACACAGACATATGCCAAATCATTAGGTCGCGCACCAACAATGTCTAAGAATACAATCTTATATGTCAATTACAACTCAATGGAAAAATAATCAGAAAAATAAAATGCAGTTTCTCCACTGCACCAGCCACACCGCAAGTTCTCACGGGCACCTGTGGCTCATGGCTACTGAACTGGATGGGGCCAACATCATACAGTAGCGTCATCACAGAAAGTTCTACAGGACAGTGCTGGCTTAGACCATCACGGAGTATCACAGAGATACACACTGGGGAAATCTAACATCCATCCATCCATCCATCATCCATGCATTCATTCATTCATAAACTATTTAATGAGCAGCATTTCTGTATACGGACGATACCACTTGGCGCCTGTCCTGCCTCCCCCACTGTTGTGACCAGGCCAGTGAAGCATCTGCGTGGTTATGTTATGGGTAAAGATGGTGATAACTTGCCTGTTTTTACCGAAGATAGACTTGTTCCGAAGGAAAACAGAGACCATGGGGACCTCCCGAAAGCCCACTTCTTGGATGGGTTACTACACGCTCTAGTAGGGAGACTATTGGCTCCTTCCTCGCAACAGATGTAGCTCGGCAGAGGAAGTGGTGCTGAGAAGAACTGACATCCTCACGTTCTCCTCCCAGCTGTGTCCCTCGCAAGTCACTCGCCGGGCAAGTCACGCCATCCGAGGAGTACCGAAAAAATGTGACAGACGTATGATCACAGCCTCCTCCTGAGCCCGAGGCAGACATCACTGATCCACCACAACACCCTTCTCTTTAGGAACCAGAAGGAAGGTTCCAGATCCTTCTCAAGACGGCACTCCGGGCAGCCCCTTCCAAGCAGGGCTGACAAAAAAGACGCAGTCTCTCTGCCCCCAAGGAGCTCACTATTCTAAGTTCCAGCTTCTTCCCCGACAAGGTGGGGAGTGATGCCACCTTACAGGATTCCTGGGGGTTAACTGAGATGATTCATTTGTTGACTTATTTGTTCACGCATCAAACGTTGACCGAGTGCCTAACTGGGTGCCTCACGGCCACCTGGTGGACACAGCCCCAGGTAAAGGGCAGCTGTGACGAGTACAGATGTCTGCGCGCTGCCTTCTGTTTGTCTGGGCGGCCGGATTCTGGTCCTCGTCCTCACTTCCCCGAAGTCCCTCCCCCTGAGCCCACCCACACTCACCACAGCGCCTAACGGGGGGGGGGGGGTCGGTGGGGGGAGAAGGGAGCCCAGGGACGTTCGCCTGAGGACTTCGACGGGCAGCATCGTCTTTTCCGATAAAAGAGCCTTCCCTTTTTCTAGCACCTTCCTTTCTTATGTTCTAAATAAGCCTTGGTCAGAATTGCTCCCCACCCCCCGTTTAACTTTTCTCCCTTGGAGTCCCATACACAAAACACTGTATTAACCAGCCGTGTCTAGCAGGCCGAGCTATATTTCCTATAAACTCTCATTTTATCTCCTCTAAAACACACAGTAATAGCATTCTCCGGAGAATATTAAATCAAACCAACCTGCCGCTGCATTTGTTTGCGCTTTCTGCCTCCGGTAAATTCTGGCAACAGATGGGTGTGCGTTACGTAAGCGGCGGCCCTGGGCAGGGACTGCAGTCCTCCGCACTCTGCTCCGTGTGTACAAATACCTCAGGACTCAGAGCCTGGCCGCCACGGCTCCCCGAAGCACCCCAACGACCCCCTGATGTCCTACTCCTCTTCTTTATTCTTAGCGCACAGGGAAGGCTGAGAGCAGGTTCAAGAAGAAAGGCAGGCCTGGCCATAAGGGATGAAGCTTATCTGCTTTGTAATCCAGCACATAAAATCCGCTTTTCTTGGCCAGAGACATCTATATTCAATGACAGGGCTGAGAGCTACAGGGCACGGGCTTGGGCACGGGCTTGGGCAGCGAGCACTGTTTCATTGCTCCTTCTAGAAGATGCCGCCGACCACCTGCCAGGAAGTGTCCAGCCAGCTCGGGAATGAGCAAGCAGGGCCCTACCTGCAGAGTGCGCCTGTGGCTACACAGGGGTGGGGTCCTGCTAGGGCCTGAAGGGCAGCCCCTAAGCATACAGCTGGACCCCTGGAGAGTGGGGAGGGGGGCTGGGAGGGGGAGTCTGCGCAGGAAGAAGTATGGGTTGCAGGGCATGGGAAGGAGGAGAAGGATCGGACTCCCCCGAACGTGATCCCCAGCTCTGCCCTGACCTTGTGTACCAGCCTGTGCAAATGCAGCAAATGCCAAATCTCTGTCTCTCATCTGGCTATCAAAAGGCATAAGATAAATTACTGGTGGGTTCTCGGGCAATGAACTCACTCCTTCATTTGATAACCACTTTGAATGAGCAGAGGCAGAGACAATGCAGACCCTGCAGGAGCCCATGGTGGTATGGGGGAGGCAGATGTCCATCCCAGTACAGAGTGACGGAACATATTCATGAAGTCCAGAAGCGGCATTGGAGTCAGGGGTCAGGGCAGGCTTCCTAGAGAAGCAATGTTTGGTTTTCTGGGAATTTGCAGCAGAGGCAGGCACCTGGAGCTGAGCCAGATGGGAGGGGCCAGGGCCGATCCATTAACTCCCAGGCAGAGTGGTGGAGAGGCCAGCAGCTGACACTTTGTGGGGGTGTGTGGCCACAGCAGGGGATGGGGGCTGATGGTAGGGAGATGTGGGGCCTGGTGCCTGGGATTACGGGGCCCTGATGTCATGCTCGGGGGTTTGATCTGGATCGTCCAGGTCAAGGAAAGCCTTGGAGGGTGTGAAGCTGCAGAGAATCACGATCAGACCTCCCAGTGGCTACTGGAGATGAACTGGAGGGGCTGGGCCCTCCTCCTGGAATACACTTTTTCCTTTTCTGCATCAGCTCTGTGCCACTGTCTCTTCCCACTGTGGCTCAGGTGTGTACTTCTTCTAGCACCTTCTCTGAGCTCACCCAGCCTGACGCAGGTTCCCTTTTTGCTGCAGGGGCTGCGGTCCAGACAGGCCAACTCCAGCCCAAACATGAGTTTGCTTTGGACTGTATGGCGGTTTCAAAAGAATTTAAATTAGCTGTCGACATTTACAAACCAGAAAGGCTCCTAACAAATTCCAGATTCCCAGCTCCCCAGGAATGTTCATGTAGCGGTTCTGGTTGGCATATGTATGTAGCAACCATTAGCTAAAGCTGACAAGTGGCCTTCCCTTTACCTGAAGCATGTGCTTACCTGTTTGCCACACTCCCCACCATGCCCTACTGTCTCTCTTGACAATACTGAAGCTGAGGACCAGTTCCCCTTGCTCATCTCCCTTGTATTACCACATCCCTGAGAACAAATTAGAAAAGAAAACAGAACAATTGTCCCCACACCTATCGAAAGAGGGGAAACAAGATAGGGTGAGGGGGGGGGGTCCTGTCCTTCCTCACCCACTGAGTTCCCTGCTGAATTCCAGGAGCTCCCATTTGAAACTCAAAGTCACCTCCACGGAGCCCTTCAGCACACTGCATCTTACTTTTACATTTACTTGTCTGCCAGCTTTCAGACAAGGCGTACCTCCAGGGCGGGGACTGTGTCTTTCATATCAGTGTTCTCCAAATTAATCAGGAAGCCCGCAGCACATGCGCTCAACAGTACACGTAGAATGAAGGAACAAGTGTAAATGAGAACACGAAGAAAAGTCCAGAGAAGGAAGAGAGGTTAAGCGCTCCAGTGTAGGGGTGTTGTGGGGGGTAGGAAGGAAGGCAGGGATTCTGAAACTGGGGGAACAGAAGATTACAGAGGTTAAGAGCCTGGATGTTCAGAGTGGGGTCCCCACAACAGGAACACCAGCACCTCTGGGTGCAGAAACTCACGCCCTGCCTTCCACCCGCCGAATTAGAACCTGTGTTTTAGCAAGATCCCCGGTAAGCTGTCACAGATTAAATTTTGAGACACACTGGCTAAGTGAAGGCGCCGAGTCTGACTGTGTGGGTTCATTCTCACGGTGACGCTTACTGGCTGTGTGACTCTGGGCATGTTACATAACCTTTTTGTGGTTACCTAAGAAATCTTTCTGTTTCCTTATCTATCAAAACTGAGCCCTGGTTCCTATCCATTCAGTTTCCCCCAAGGGTGGCCTGATTTCACTTCCCAACCCTCAAGTTGCAGCTCTGCTCCCCGTAGCTCCGCCCACGCGGCATGAAATGCCCCGCCGGCTGCACCCAGCAGGAAGGGCAGCGGGGCTTCTGCGAATGCACCTTGCAACTCCAGCACTCAGATGCCTGGACAGCGCCTAGGTGCGTCCATCCGCCACACCCCCACGGGGAGTCAGGGCCCGTACTTACGCCTTCCGCCGTCCAGTAATTCCAGACCTTGATCTTGGCTAGACCAAAGTCCTGCAGCTGTCTGGTGTTGCGGATAACAAAAAGGAGCTGGAGCGGTGGGTGGAAGGGGCACCTCCACAAGGAAGGGTCTTTCATGCTCTGAAACACCAGGAAAGAGAGGGGTGTCGTTAGTCCATTTCTTTTTCTCCCCAAAGTAAATGGGCTGAGGGCCAGGAGGCCAGGCCTCCCTTCTCTACAGAATCTAGGTGAACTCTTAGACCTCGCCTGCCCTGACTGCACTTTGTGGCACAAAGCTGCCCCGTGGGCCTCTCTGCTCTGCCATTCAGACTGAATTTAAAATGCAGCGGGCTTTTATTTTAATCAATTTAATCAGCTTTGGGGAGAGAACTGGGGGTGGGGAACGGTGGAAGAAGAGGGTTGGCAAAGAGCCATCACTTGGGTTATCTCATTAACCCGGCAAGCAGAGTCTGGTTTTCTTTTACAAAACCCTGTGGTATTTTAAAAATGCAAAAATAAAAAAAAAATTTAAAGAAGAAAAGAAAGAAACTGGAGCAGGCCTTGGGACAGGGTTGTGGCACCGAGCCCCAGCAATTGCTCTCCTCCCCGGCAGGGTTTCGAAGACTCAGGACCCCTGAGTGTGGTTCCCGTCCACCGGCCAGGCTACTCTCAAGGCCAGAGGGGCAGAGGAGTGGGGAAACCCCACTGTTGCAACTGCTTGTGCCGACAAGATTCCACATTGTGGGGGCTTTAGGTAGAGGTGGAAAAAGCCAGATTCAGAGACTTTACTCAGCTCCAGCAACTTCCTGTCCAGAGAACAGCTGCTGCCAAACATCTCCCACCAGGCTCAGCCTCAGGGCCTTTGCACAGGCTGGGCCTCTCCTTGCAATATGCTTCCAGCCTCCCCCACTGGGGAAATTCAGCACAAATATGCTATTGCCCCCACTGTCACCCCTTCCCTGATACCACTTCTCTGTCCTCCAGGTTCCCACGATTCCTTGCACTGACTGAGCCTAGCATTTCCTCAGTGTCCCTCAACTACCTGTTTTCCAGTCCAGGTCACCCCTCCAACACACTTGGCTTTGCGCTCTGGAAGGGAATTGGCTATGTCTAACTCATTCCAGAACCCAGCACAGTTTCTTGGCACATGATAGAAGCCACAGCATCTTTGTTGAATGAATAAATGATGGAATGAATGACTGATTGCTATTTACCTCCTAATGGCTGTCCCTTTGTGGGAAGTTTAGAGAAGAGGCTGCAAACTGATCTGGCCTGCAGGCCGATTTTGTTTGGCTTGTGACATATTAAAAACACACGGTTGGCCACATTTAACGAGGGGGAAATTTCCCTTCCCCTCCCAGAACTAGGGTTTTGCTTGGTGTAGACATGGAGAACACAGCCCCAATGGGCCCCTGGTGACTGCTGGCTGGAGCCAGTGGGGTGGTGGGGACGGTCGCTGGCGCCCCAGTCCCCACCATTCCCTACTGTTCTACACTCCATTGTCTTCCCAGGATATGCCTCTGTCTGGCCCCTGCAGGCGTCTGAGGCTTGGGTCCCTGCTTTTAGAGGCTGAGAGTAGCAGTGAGGTAACCACAGCATCTCTGACATGGGCTGGAGTTGTCCCTTTCACCTAAAGGCAGCATCACTGTATATTTGAGAAGGTCTCAACTGGACGGCCAGCTACTTGACAGAGCCAGGAAAGGAGGAGATTGGCTGGCTTGGGGCAGGGGGCGGGTTCTGCCCCGGCCCAGGCGCCAGCTGCGGGAGAGAACAAAGGGGGCTTGTTTCAGCGACAATGGTGCCTTTCAGGAGGGAGGCGCCTACTTTTGTTAAGGGAGAGAGAGGAGTTCAAGGGGTTCTGACTTCTTCTGGCCAAGTTTCTCAAGCTCTGCAGGAACTTTGAGTGCTCTGGGCAGCTGCAAGGGGTCAAGACAGCACAGCTCAAAATCCACTGGGTGCCCCTCATGCCTTCCCCAAGTCAGGGCCTAAATTGGGTCACTGTGGCTGCCTGACAAAGGAAGAGTCTGAAGGCTGAGCCTCGGACGCAGGCGAGGGGACCGTAATTGATTTCCCATCACATCTCTGTCAGCAGGAGGGATACCAGGGGGACTAAGTGGGAATCATGGTGTTCAAAGTCAAAGAACATTAACCTGTGGGTAACTCAGGGCCTCATTAGCAGACGGGAGTCTCTAAGAAAAAGGCTGATGGGAAGCCGCTGAGGGCTGACCAGGGCATACTGAGCAAACGGCAGAGGCCAAGCCAGCGGGCCGGGCGTCCGCTACGCCTGCTCATCGCAGAGAGGGCAGAATGAGAATCTGCTGCCGCCGTGACCGCCCTGGGTTTTCTCAAAGCCCTGGGAAGGACCAGCGCTGCAACCCGTGTCCCGGAAGGAAGACCAGAGCCATGCAGCAAGGGGTGTGGCCGGCCACAGCGGTGGAGTCCGGATTCACACCCATTTTCATTCATTAACTCATTCTGTCTTAGTGTGGATTCACCAACCCCCACCCCCCCCACCCCCCAAGCAGACCCTGAGGCCAGGATCTGATCGTGGGGAGATTGTGCGGACACCAAAGGAAACCGCAGTTGGGAGGGCGGGGGGGGGGGGGGCGAGGGCGAACAGGCATTCCACAAAGAGTGTGTTACCGGGCGGCCCCTCCTGCGGCATCTGGAGCTTGGTGCCACCGGGGAATGTGGGAGCCAGAGCAGAACACGCCTCAGAGCAAGGCCACCCTCGGGACAAGGGAGCTGGGGTAGTCACACCCCAATTCCCACCAGTGTAGGTGGAGGGCGGCTCCTGGGGGCTCAATCCCCCCCGCCCCCAGTCTGGGTCTGCTTCATGGGAGGGAAAATGGGCCCCCGGGGCCGGAAAGACAATCCTCCATCAGAGAAATATAGAGGCAGGCGCACACACACGGAGGAAGGACCAGGGACTGGGGAGGCATCGACATCTGTTACCCACTCGCCCAATATAAACCCCCTCGTGCAGGAGCCACATGGCAAGGGTAGGCGGCGAAGCCCCGCCCACCAGGTCCCAGCTCTGCACCAGCTGGGGAAACAAACAAGTAAAATTGCCAAGAAAAAAAAAATCAGTCAGGGATACACTGGACAAAGAAAATAAGAGAGAATTATTCATGGCCAATGGAAGGGCATTTTTTTAGAACAGATGGTCAGGGTAGGCCTCTTGCTGGAGGTCCCTAATTTCTAACAAAGGTGCTTTCCTCTTGCAGAATTAACCCAATGACGCAGATCCACGCCCTCGGGCAGATGCTGGATTGCCCACAGAAGTAGCCCCAATTTAATAAATTACCGTAATCAAAAAGCAACAAGCTACTGATACACACACCAGTTTGGATGGATGTCAAGGGCATTATACCAAGCAGAAAGAGCCGGTCTCGGAAAGGTTACAGGCAATAGGATTCCATTTATATAGCATTCTTGAAGTGACAAAAAGCACGGAGAACAGATCAGTGGTTGCCAATGTCAGGGACGGGTGTGAGGAGGTGTGGCTATAAAGGGCTGCGCGAGGGATTTCCTTTGTGGTGATGGAACTGTCGCTGTGTATCTTGGTGTAGTCGTGGTTACATGAATCTACGTGTGATAAAATTGCCTAGAACTCACACACACACACACACACACACAAATGCGTGTACGAAGGTCTGCACATGATACATCAGTTTTCTGGTTTTGATAATGTACTATGGTTACACAGGATGTCAGCGATTATCGACGCTGGGCAAGGACACATGGGACCTCTCTATACTTCTGTTAGTTGAGATATCATTCACATCTATCAAATGACCACTTTCAAGCGTGCAACTCGGTGTTTTTGTTGTTCTTTAGTATGTTCCAAGGCTGTGCAATCATCACCACTATCTTTTTCTGGCATATATATTTTTTTACCGCCCTAAAAAGGAACCCCATACCTTTTAGCAGTCATTCCCCACTCCTGCCTTCCCCAGCCTCTGGCAACCACGGGATCTATTTTCTGGTTCTATGAAGTGCCTGTTCTGGACACTGCCTATGAATGGAATCGTATTAAAATGGTCTTCTGTGTCTGGTTTCTTTCACGCAGTGCCCTGCTTTCAAGATTCACCTGTGATGTAGCAGATGTCGGCGCTCCATTCCTCTTCAGAGCTGAGTACTATTTCACTGCATGGCTACAGCACGTTTTCTTTATTGGCCCTTGGGCCCGTAGCTATTAGGGTCATTGCCACCTAGCGGCAATTATGAATGATACCACAGTGGACATCCATGTATGTGCTTTTGTGGGAACACATTTTCAGTTCCCTTGGGTCTGTACCCAGGAGTGAAATTGCTGGGTCATGTGGTAACTCTACATTTAACTTCTGGAGAAACAGCCAAACTACGGTCCGCAATGGCCGCCCCATTTTTCTTTTCTGTTCCCACTGGGAAGGTAGGCTTTTCCCACGATTGTCAATGCTGTTATTTTCTTCCTTTTCAAAAGCAGTAACACCTTTGTGGGTGTCAAGTGATCTCTCTCTGTGGTTTTGATTTGCATTTCCCTGATGATGAAGGATGTTGAACACATTTCCATCTGTTTCTTGGCCATGTATGTCTTCTTTGGAGGAAAGTCTATGCAGAGTACCTTGGCCATATTTTCTTTAAGGTGTTGGGTCATTTTGCTGTTGAGTTTAAGACTTCTTTTCTTCACGTATTCTGGATGATATCAGAATATACGATTTGCAAATATTTCCTCCCATTTCATAAGCTGGTGTTGGGTCCTTTTGTTGTTAAGAGTTCTTTTCTTCACGTATTCTGGATGATAGACCCTTATCAGATATATGATTTGCAAATATTTTCTCCCATTTTGTAAGCTTTTCACTATCTTGATGAATGTCCTTTGATGTAAAAGTGTTTTAAATTTTGATGAAGTCTGAATTATCTATTTTTTCTTGTGTTGCTTGTGCTTTGGATATCATATCTGAGACCTCATTGAAAAGCTCAAGGCTACAAAGATTTATATCTATGTCTCTTTTAAGAGTTTTACAGCCTTTGATCCATTGAGCTAGCTTTGGTAGACAATGTTAGGGTACAAATCCAACTTCATTCTTTTATGTGCAGAAATCCTGTTGTCCCACTACCATCTGCTAAAAAAAAAAAGACTTTTTTCTCCAACCATAGTATTGGCATCCTTGTTGAAACTCAATTGACTGTAGATGTAAGGGTCTATTTCTCCATCAATTCTATTCCACTGATCTCTCTAACCCTATGCCAGTACCATACAATCCCGATTACCAAAGGTTAGTAGTAAGTCGTGAAATTGGAAGTGTGAGTCTTCCAATTTTGTTCTTTCTAACATTGTTTAAGCTATTCTGGCTCCCTTAAACTTCCATATGTATTTTAAGATCAGCTTAACAATTTCCACAAAATAGGCAGCTGGAATCTTGATAAGAGTGCATTAAATCTGTAGATAATTTGGGGAGCACGGCCACATCAATAGTATTAATTCTTCCAATCCATGAACATGGAATATCTTTTCATTTATTTGGTCTTCCTCAATCCCCACCAACAATATTTTGTATTTTTCAATGTATAAGTCTTTCACTTATTTGGTGAAATTTATTCTTTTTTTTTTAAAGATTTTATTTATTTATTTGACAGACAGAGATCACAAGTAGGCACAGAGGCAGGCAGAGATAGAGAGAGTAGGAAGCAGGCTCCCTGCTGAGCAGAGAGCCTGATTCGGGACTCAATCCCAGGACCCTGGGATCATGACCTGAGCCAAAGGCAGAGGCTTTAACCCACTGAGGCACCCAGGCGTCCCGTGGTGAAATTTATTCTTAAGTATCTTATTCTTTTTTAAATTTAAATTGGTACAGCCACTGTGGAAAACATATGGAAGTTCCTCAAGAAGTTAAAAATAGGGCTACCTTAAGTATCTTACACTTTTTGCTGCTATTTTCAACAGATTTTTCCCCCTTAATTTCCTTCTCAGACTGTTCATTGCTAGGGTAGAGAAATACAACTGATTTTTTTTTTTTTTTGTATATTGGTCTTTTATCCTGTAAACTTGCTGAACTTGATTATCAGTAATTTTTGTGGATTCTTTAGAGTTTTCTGTATATAAGATCGTATCACCCACAAACATAGTTTTACTTCTTCCTTTCTAACCTCTTATTTCCTTTGTTGCCAAACTGCCGTGGGGCGAATCTCCAGGACAAGCTTGGACAGAAAGGGAAAAAGCAGTCATTCTTGTCCTATTCCTGATCTTGGGGTGAAAGTTTGCATTCTTTCCCCAGCATGACAATAGCTGTGGGTTTTCACGGATGCCCTCTATCTGGTTGAGAATGTTTCCTTCTATTCTTGGTTCATCTATGGTTTTCATCACAGAACGGTACTGAATTTTGTCGAATGCTTTTTCTGTATTCATTAAGAGTCACATAGTTATTTTTCCCCCATTCTATTAACATGTTGTATTATATTGATGGATTCTTGTATATTGAGCAATAAAACACGCATTCCTGGGGTCAACTCCACTAGGTTTCAGTGTATAAATCTTTCTATGAACCGGTAGATTTGGTTTGCTGATGTTTTGTCAAGGATTTTTATGTCTTATTCATAAGGGATTGTTGGTCTATAGTTTCCTGTTCTTGGGATGTCTTTGCCTGGTTTTTGTTGTCAGGGTAATACCAGCCTCATAGAATGAGTCTGGAAGTGTTCCCTCCCCTTCTATATTTTAGAAGAGTTTGTGAAGGATTGGTGTTAATTCTTTAAATATTTGGTATGATTCACCCATGAAGCCATCTGGTTCTTGGCTTTTCTTTGTGGGAAGTTTTTTTTATTATTAATCCAATCTCTTTACTTGCTGTAGGTCTAGCCACGTGTTTTACTTCTTGTCGGGTCAGTTTCGGTGATGTGTGTCTTTCTAGGATGTTGTCCAGGATATCTTCATTTGTTGGCATAAAATTATTAAGAATATTCCCTTATAATCTTTTCTCCCCCTGCCAGGTTGCGAGTAATGTACCCCTTTTCATTCCCGATTTCAGTAACTTGAATCCTTTCTCCTTTTTCTTCATCAAACCTAGCTAACAAACCTAGCTAAAGGTTTGTTAACTATGTCAATCTTTTCAAAAAACCAACCTTTGGCTTCACTTCCCTCTATTATTTTTCTCTTCTCTGCACAGTTTTTTAAAAATAATTTCCATGATTGTATGATGACTTCCAAGTAAAAAGTACAAAAAAATGTGTGGTACATTTACATGCTGGGGATACAGTATGGCTAGGGAAGACAAGGATGTGTAGCTTGACGGAGGGGAGACAGAGAATGATCAAGCAACAAGATCATTTCTTAATGTGAGAAGTGCCCTGAAGAAAATGACATTTTCTGGGATGGTGTGTAACAGGACTCCTCCCCGCTGTAGTCAGGGAAGGGCTTGCTTAGACAGTGGTATCTGGGCCGAAATCCAAACGGGGAGAAGGCAGAACTCTGGAAGAGTTCAGAGGTGAGGTGAGCTGGGAGCATCAGAGGCGCAAAAGGAAGCCCCTGTGACTACTGGAGCCTGGTGCGGGCGTAGGGGGGGTGAGAGGCAGGCAGAGCTGGAGGCCTGTTTACAGACAGCTTCCCAGGCCACGGGAGGCACGTGATTTTATTTCTAAGTAGGCTGGAAAGTCATGGCCAGGGTTTTAAGTAGGGGAAGGTTGCCGGCTGACATTTGTAAAACATCACTTTGGACCCAGAGTAGACAATGGAGTGGAAGGGACCGGAAGAGAAGACAGTGACAGAGGGCCATTCTATAGTGCCAGCAAGAGGGGACGGCACACTGATCGGACTTAGGGACCACGAGGGAAACGGAGAGAAGGGGCCAGACTTGGGCTCCACTTTGGAGGAAGAATCAGTGGGAATTCAAGTCAGGAACTCAGAGAAGCAGGCGAGCCTTGTGTATCCATTTGGACTATCCTGAAGCCACGGGCCTTGGCGAGGCCACTAAGAGATGCAGTGGGCGCAGAGCGGAAAAGCGTTTGCACCAAGCACGAGCCCCTCCCGCTCTCTTCCACTGAAGTGACTGCGCTTTCGAGCCCAGACTCCACGTGCAGTTCCTCCGGGTGCGACTGCAGCCGCGCTCCCCGACTCCACGGCGGTGTGGCCGGGGCAACTTGCCTGTCCTCCTTGTGCCCTGGTTTCTCATTGAGCAAATGCGGAGAGGAACTCGAGGCTCCCGTAGGGACGGGCCAAGGGATGTCTGCGGCCCGGCCCGTGCGCTGTGGGTCTTTAATCAACCCCAGTGAAACTGTGTGGTCCCGAGAGGCAGTTATGACTGGAGGTCCCGGGCCCAGTAAATAGGACGACCATCGGGGAGACCCCGTGCCAGGGCGTCAGCGGTAATCCCGCACACACAGGGCTGGGCCCACAGATCGGGCAGCCTGCGGGAGACGGCGGCCTCCTGTCCCAACCTTGGGGCCCAAAATTTAAAACCCCGATCCCACCAGAACCTCCGGCCTATTGTGTAGCAAAGCTCACCCAGCCTCTGCTGAACAGAGGAAAAGGAAAGTCATCCTGAGAACCAGTCCCAGTCAAACCCAATGACGCTTTTTATCGCCCCGGTAGGCTCTGTTCTGTATACAGCGCCTACAGACTCAAAGCAGGAAGCAGAGCAGGAAATGCAAGGCCAGAGCCTCCCAGGGGCCATGACCTATGGGACCTGTTTCTTTCAAGGTCCCAGAGCTGCTGGTCTTAGCGGGCTGTCACCACCCAGTCTAAACCTGGGGACGGTGGTGTTTCTCAGCTACCTAGCATCTCCCCTGCTTTCCTTTCAGTAACGACGCTGAGCTTCTCCCGGGAGGACTGCCTCCCTGCCCTGCTGTGGCATCTCAGTGTAACTGGCATTCAGGTGCCCACCTCCCTAGCCAGGCTGGCCAGCAGCCTTCCTCTCCTGGGATGGTGTGTCTCCAGCAGAGTGACAGGAGGGCCAACCAACGAACCAACACTGCCCCCTGCTCCCCCGAAAAGATGACATCCTTGGTGCTCATGCATTCTGGATGCCACCTAAACCCCCAGCGTGGCCATTGGGGCTGCCCCTTCTGGCCTGGGGGTGGGGGGACCGTCAACTGACCAGCTACCCCAAGACTTGCAACAAAGTTCTTTGTTAGAAATTGCCAAAGTGAGCCAGACTCCCACTTCTTCTGCCGACAAGCCCATCCTACGGATTATCCACCCTCCAGTTCTATTTTTCAGGAGCCAGAGAAACTGATTTTCAGAGAAGACAGGCAAGTTGCCAAAGGCTACCGAGTCAAGGTCAGAATGTGGGTCCCCAGGACTGAGGTTCCGAGAGCTCGCCTTTCTTGTTTCCTCGTCTTTAAATGGGAATATCTACTTCTTAATGGTATCGATCCTATGACAATAACAATATTGGCAATAACAACAATAACAAGCACAGTAAGAACTGATGTTTTGGAGCCTTCTGGAAGAGCCAGGCGTGGCGCTGCATTTGATCCTCGTGATATTGTTGCAAGAGAAGGGCTATGACTGTGCCACGTGACAGATGAGAAACTAAAGGAGAGGTCATGTGAGTCGCCCGCGCTCACGAGGCTGAGGTCACGTGAGTCGCCCGCGCTCACGAGGCTGTAGATGGTAAGCTTCGAACACGGGCCTTTCTGCTTCTCAAGCCTGTGTCCCACTAGATATAAATAGGATCATAGGATGCCCCGTGCCTGGCAGGGGGCAGGAACTGAAAGTACGGTGAATGTTTTCATTTTTATACTTTTTCAGAAAAATAAATAACTTGTTCTTTGGAGTTGAGAATACCAGTACAGGGGAGGAAATTTTAAAAGGTGCCAACGAGCGCCCAAGGGAAGTTGTCCACAAGTCACCTCTGTGCCTTGCCCACCCGTATACAGAGGCCAAAGCTGTCCCCAGTTTCTCAGGCCCCTCCTGGAGGGAACTAACAGAGACGCTGAAGCACAGAAGAGGAAAGGGCACTGGGCGGGGCGGCCTGCCTCCGCTCACCTCCAGCCTCTGTGTCCGACATGCAGGCGGAGACAGGAGCAAACACCAGCGCTCTCTTTCTTCCTTTTTGACTGTTAGGTATTTAAAGGACAGGAAGGTTTGGTGTTGGTCGGGAAGCAGGACGCTGAGCGGGTGTGGGCCTGGGGCCTGAGTGGGGCTATGAACACGGCCCCACTACCTTCTAGGAGCGTGACCTTGACTAATTCATATTCCTCCCCAGGCCTTAGTGTCTTTGTCTATAAAACGAAGGCAATGGCCTCAATGACCCCCAGGGGTCCCACATTTGGCAGTGCCTGGGGTAAACTCCAGGGTGGAGGAAAGGGGACTCCACTTTGCTCCCCCTCCCAAGAAAACCCCACAGAGCAGGGCTCCGGGAATGAGCTCGGCAGATGGCCGGGGAGGCCCTCACCGGGACCTTTCCCTCAGGCTCCTCCTACTTTGCCCAAATGAACGACAGAGGAAGATTCTATTCTTCTTCCCCTCCCCAGACCTGTATCACCCGCACCTGCACCACAGCCCTATTGTGGGCAGAGAAAATGCATCAAAATACGAGGCCGAGCCACACTCGGGTACTGCTGCCACTTACAGCGAAGCTCCTGTTGACCAGGTGGCCTGGCTCCCCAGGCGTGTCCGTGGTCCGGACATCCACGTCATGGGGCGACACATAAAGCTTGGTGTTGTGCAGGTCAAAGAACTCCACTTCCGTGAGACCCACCCAGGACGCATGGCCCCAGTTGGACAGGATTTCCAAGGTTACACAGATAGCATCTTCGATGTCTCCGCCTTTTATTCTCAATTTATCCTTAACAAAGAGAAAAGAATGCCAAAGGATCAAAATGGGACAGGCTGGATTCAGCTTATCACTAAGCAACAAGTTAATTTAGCCACTCAGGGCCTCAGTTTCCCCAGTCATATGAGGAGGGTAAGAATGCACCCTTACACACGGTTATTACCAAGATTAAAAGAGCTCCTATTTGTCAGGCACTTAAAATATTATTACTGGGGGCGCCTGGGCGGCTCAGTCGGTGAAGCGTCTGCCTTTGGCTCAGGTCATGATCCCAGGGTCTTGGGATCAAGCCCCATGTGGGGTTCCTTGCTCAGCAGAGCCTGCTTCTCCCTCTCCCTCTGCCCCTATCCCCAATCTACTTGTGCTCTCTCTCTCTCAAATAAATAAATACAATCTTTAAAAAAACACATAGTTACCGTGGAACCCCAGCAGTATTTTCTTTTTAAAGATTTTATTTATTTGATAGAGAGAGATCAGTAGGCAGAGAGGCAGGCAGAGAGAGATGGAGAAGCAGGCTCCTTGCTTGCGGAGCAGAGAGCCCGATGTGGGGCTCGATCCCAGAACCCTGGGATCATGACCTGAGCTGAAGGCAGAGGCTTTAACCCACTGAGCCACCCAGGCATCCCCCAGCAGTATTTTCTGTAAGAGTTTGCAAATAACAAAAAATGTCTAAAAAGCAACAGATTCTGCCTGAACGTGCTCTTCATTCCCCCATCACTGAGTCTTTGTGGCCCACTGGCTGAACTGGGGACAGTATTATGGGCTAAATTATGTCCCCCAGCAAAATTCAGACGCTAAACCCCAACCCCAGTACCTCAGAATGTGGCTGTATTTGAAGACGAGGCTTTTAAAAGAGGTGACCCAGGTAAAAGGAGGCCATGAATGAGGCCCAAATCCAGTCCGACCCATGTCCTTCCAGAAAGGGGAGCGCTGCTCCCGAGACACACGGGGGGGGGGGGGGGGGCGCATGCTCGAGAAAGACCGCGTGAGGACACAGCCAGAGGATGGCTCTCTGAAAAGCAGGAGAGGCCTCGGCAGAAACCACACCTGCCGACACCTTGCTCTTGGACTTCAGCCCGCACAAAGGTGAGAAAACGCATCTCTGTTGTTAGGTCATCCCGTCTGCGGTGTGCGGTTACGGCCGCCCTCGCAGATAAACTGGGTCGGTAACGCGGGACCCTGGCCAAGTCACTTGATGTCCCTCGGCCTGGCTGGGAAACAGGAGATGATGACATCATCTCTCTGACATCCCGTCGTGGAGACTAAGGGAGATCCGGACACCGGGGAAGGCTCTGCCACGCATCCTGGCCCCCAGGTGCGCTCCCTAAGGGTCCAGTTCTAGCCATTTCTCCCCGAGCTGATTCGAGTGCTGCCTCCTTCGTGGGTCGGCGGTCTGGTCTGGGGCTGCATGATGCCATCAGTAAACAGTCACGCTGCAGAATGGCTTCCCGAGGCCCCTGCGGGGCCTGACTGCAGTGCTGGTCGCCACGGATCAGTCGCTCATAAAATGGTGCATTCCCTGCGTGCACATGCCCTCTGTTAATTAGCACTGGTAATCTGCAACGGTTCTGTGAGCAGGGAGTTGAGCAAATGAACAGCAACTGTTCCCTACTTATTTTTTTAATTAATAGCCAGCGAGACGTGCTATCGCTCGCAGCGTGTGTTTGGACGCGCCTTGATTGCCACGCGATGGGGATGGGGACAGGGAGGGAGGGAAGGGGGGAGGTCAGCTCCCAGCTCCAAGAAGGGACACAGGGCTGGCTTTTGTCAGCAGAGCCCACAAGTGCTGTCCTTCTCTGCCACAGGGGGCTGTGCGGGCGTGAGTCCCAGGTGCACAGGACAGTGAGGACCCTCAACCCCTGGGACTGGGAGGTGGATGAACTTGTGCTGGG
The DNA here is from genome assembly GCF_022355385.1 of Mustela nigripes. Lineage (NCBI taxonomy): Eukaryota > Metazoa > Chordata > Mammalia > Carnivora > Mustelidae > Mustela > Mustela nigripes. The sequence goes on from NC_081567.1 coordinate 17,495,048, forward strand.
AGGGGCGCTGTCCTGCCAAGGTGAGCCCGAAGGAAGGCCCGGAGAGGCGGCACAGTTCACCTTGGCTGTTGGCAGCTCAGAGGAGGAGGCCCAGATGGGCGGCGGGCAGGCTGCCTCACAGAGGGGCTGCTGGATTGCACAACCCGCGCAATCTGAAACGTGTGAAGTCCTGCAGCGGGGCTTGGAAATGAAGAAGCTGAAGGGTCTATTAACTAAGGAAGTGTCACAACTTGCCAGGGTTGGGATTCGATGGCTTTCACCTGCTTCTGAATTGCTTGCTTTAGTTATAATCCCTCGTGGGGGTTGAAGGCAAGCGCTGGTTGGGCAGCTCCTGGGCTCTGGCATTCACTGCCCCCTCCCCTGCTCTCACCAAGAACCTCTGATTTTCCGGTCGGGAAGTCACCCCTTCTCTTTTCTCGGCCACGAGGGTGGTCCTAGAGGAGGATGGGCCCCTTCCCACCCTGGGGAGGAGGAGCCTGACTGGTCCAATGAAGCAGTGTGGCTGGTCCCCTGAGCCACCAGGAGAGGGGGGCTCCGTGATGGGCCCAGGACCCCCTCTCGGTCCTGTGGGTGGTGGACATGCTCTATTCTCCTGACCATAGGGCCTGAGGGGATGAGAGCAAGAGGTGGAAACCAGTCCAGCTACTGAGGGTCCCAGGGAGACAGCAGAGCCGGGCCTGGGTGCTGAGGTGCGGACAGAGCTCCAGGATGCAGCTGAAATGGTGGAGACGCAGCGTGAGCTGCTGGATCAAGCCCCACCTGGTCCCCACTGTGGTATTTACTGTAAGAGTCTATCACCTCCTTCCCTTCATTGGATAATTCCATGTGCCCCAGGTTTTTTGTTCACCTTAAGAAGACTTGATCAACCCAGGCTCCTTTTAACGTGCCTCAGGTTTTACCACACTTAGGATCTTCATGGCTGAGAAAGCAACTGTTTCATGCAGGGGGCGTGGAGGGGTGGGGTAAAGCCTTGAATTTTCTCGATGTCTCTAGATGTCGAACTTCCAACTGATAATCTGCGGGCTCCTCCTTGCCGTAGGCCAGGCCATCGAGGTGCCTGTCCTCACAGCCTCATGGCAGCCTGTGGTCATGGATTATTTACCCAACGTGACAGCCGCACGCTCCCAGGATCAGAGAGCCTAAGAGGTCTGTCTAAGGTTACACGCCCTCTAAACAATGGCACCAGACCGGAGCCAGAGCTCGGGTCCAAGCTGGCGTGGGGTTCTTTCTGCTGTCATGGGACTTCTCTGCGTGGCTCTGGGAGGGCTTACGTGGCCATTCGTGGGAGTGGTGAGTGCCTTGGGTAAAGGAAGGGCTGAGAAGGATATGAGGGGGACACATACCTTCTAACACAAAAGAAACGTGAACCCCCATTACCCTTCCGCCCGGACGCTGCCTTGGCCTTTAGGTTCACGTGCATTAACATGTCGCACGGCTGCGGCTTTGCACGGTCGCACTGTCACAACAGACCCAATGGAGATGAACATCGCCCTTTTGCAGTTAACTCTGTCTCCTCGCCATTCTCATCCTGCATAATCGCCATAAGGATAATTCCCCTCCTTTTACACCACTGCATTGTGCTCATGTGTCATGCCTTCCTGATTAGCTCCGTTATCATGAGACATTTATGTTATTTCTGGTTCTTTCCTTCCTCATTCTTCCCTACTTCCAATCATGTCTGCAGCAGACCTCTTTGTGCCGGGAGCTTTGGCTTTGTGTTCAGCGATTTCCTTAGTGTGAGAAAGCAGGACCGCTGGGCCGGCAGGACCTATGTGTCTCTGAGGCTGTTCCTGAGCCCGGCCTTTCTGCTTTTCCAGAGGATTCCACCCATTTACTTTGCTGCCAGCTGGGAGAGCCTGCTTTGACCTTGCCAGTCCTAGAGGTTATCATAAAAAAAATCTGGGAGGGACACCTGGGTGGTTCAGTTCAGTGAAGCATCTGCCTTCGGCTCAGGTCATGATTCCAAGGTTCTGGGATCAAGTCCTGCTCATCGGGGGGCCTGCTTCTCCCTCTCCCTCTGCCGCTCCTTCTGCTTCTGCTTTTTTTTCTCTCCGGCAAATAAATAAATAAAATCTTAAAAAAAAATCCTAGAGCTCAGATATCAAGTGGGACATGAAGGCTGCTCTAATCTGCATTTCCTGGTGGCCAGCGCTGTTGGACGTTCTCCTCTGGGCTTACCTGCTATTTATACTGCCTCTTGTGTGAACAGGCCTCTCTTTGCTGTGACCCCTGGTTCCATCCCATGCCTGCCTGGGTGCTGGGCGGGAGGGGGATGGAGACTCGGGCAGAGGGACGTTACGTTTACCCGTGTCACCATCCCCACCGCACGTGGATGATGGCACCGAGGGACCCTTCCGCCCTTGGCTTTCGGGCGAGATGCCGAATGCATCTAGAAATCCCTGAAAGTCAATGTTCTCACCTCTGGGTCTGGCACACACTCCTCCGTTGCTGAAGCCACCGTGCTGAGCCGGGCAGAGTCGCTTTCGATGGCCTGGAGCACTTTCAGAAGCGTTTGCTGCTGCCTGAAAGGGGGTTTTGGTTCAGCACACCGGCAGTGACAGATGGTTCGCACCAGGGAACAGACCCATCAGCACCAACTTTTCTAGCTCAGAAGAAGCTGCGGTTTGAGAAGAGAGTCCCTGCTCCACGTAGAGCTCAAAGGTGCGCATGGGCTGTTTCCCCCCTCCCCCCCTTTATAATAACCGGTAACTAGGCATGAAGGAAGAGCCAAGGAGAAGAAGCTGTCCGGGGCGAGATGGCATCAGACCGGAAAGACGGCTAAGACGGCGAAGCTGACTGGTAATGGCTTTTACCTTTTGAAGGGCTGTTAAAACCAACCAACCAACCAGGTGAAAGTCCTGAAGAATTTGCTTTCTGGACCTTTACTAAAAACCCCCACTACTCCTGGGCCACACACCTACTTTGCACCTCCTGTTTCTGGGACCACAGGCATTCCCCACTCAGCAGAGTGGGGTTTGCAAACGCACCCCACATGTGCTGTTTAAGGCGGGGGACCCTCAAGACCCCAGAGCACCAAGGATCTTGACGACGAAGAAAGCAGCATTGGGGGACGCGTGTGCCGCCCACAAACAGAGCTCTATCAGATGGAAGTACCCCCTCAGGGACTAGCCCTCTCCCGCGTGGAACCCGTGGGTTTGTACTCATGGCCGCCAGGGGACACAGCCCTGGTTTCCAGTCTGAGGACTGCAGACTCTTAGAGGGATGCCCGGGCCCCCTAACAGCGAGTTCACCACTGTCCGCTGCATGGGCTACTCTGGGGGGGTGGATAAGATCTTACACAGGATGGATGGAACCGGACTAGCAAAGACACTCCGGCAGGAAAGACATAAATTCTGTTCTGTGCTTTAGGGCCGGAGGGGGAGGGAGGGTCCGGTATACGGGAGCAGCTTTACGTGGGCCTGGGGTAACACAGGAGAAGCAAAGAGAAGGCGCAGACAACGAGACTCTCATCGCTGCACTGCTGCGGGGTTCTGGTTCTGTGTTGAAGCCACCTTGGTAAGTACCTGCTCCCCAAAAGGCCGATTCTGTCAATGGCTTGGCTGACGGCTCTGGCTCCCCCTGCTGCCCTGGACGGCTCCTGCGGGCTGGCCGGGCTGGTCGCGCTGGTGGCCGGGGCTGTAGGATGCTGCGGGGGAGGGGCATGGCAATGCTTAGAAGCAGGAAGAGGGAAAAGGACTGAGAGGGACCCAGTCTACAGGAGCTGGTGCGATCCAGGACCCCCCACCACGACCTCTGCAAAAAGACACGAGATCCCTGGTTCTTATGATCTGGGGGGTCTCAGCAAACGATCTCCTCAATCAGCTATTGAAAAATTTCTCTCATCAAAACCTTATCTCCCCCTCTCGGTCACACCCCTGCTCTGTTTGCTACAAAGTAACCAGACTCCGTGGAAGGATTCCAGTGACATCCTTATGGCCCTTTCATTCTTAATCCTCCTTTGACATTTATCATCTCAACTAGAAACGTGCTCCGTTCTCTATCTGCAAATGATTTTAGTTATTGGAAGCTCTGCGGGTCCGGGGTCGGGTTATCCAGAAATCATGCCTACGGGGTGGGCAGTCCGCAGACCAGTCGGAAACGTCAGCGGACGAGGAGAAGGAAGGGCTGGGAAAGACAGAACGAACAGGAGGGACATCTAAAGGAAACCTCAGTGGTGCTCTGGGGAGCTCCCTCCTCCCCTCCCCACCTCCTCCCCCTACCCGCTGGGGCCCCCCATCCCCACCACTAATCAGGTTCTTCCCACTTCAACGCACTCCCCTGTCCCTTCTACCTGCTGTTCCGTGCTGCTGGCTCGTTCCCTAAGACACAGGGCTCAGCTCAAACAGGACCCTCCAAGGGGCTTCCTCGGACCGCCCTCCCAGAGGGGAGCCACCATCTATTATCTTCTCCTCTTGTGTCTCTCTGCAGTCGTCTCTGTGTATTTATGGCTTTGTGTGCTAGTCTGCAAGCTCCCTGAGGCCAGGGGCTAATCTGATCTGACTGAGCCACCTCTGGATTCTGAGCACATGGCCTAGACTTGTGCACAATCTAACAAACACATTTCGGGGTGTGCTGTTCGTTCACGTCTGAGCTTGCTGGGGCCCTCTTTGCTGAGATAGGCCTGACTGACCTAGGTAGGTACAGATACAATTGATTTATTCAGGGTCCTAAGATCTGTTTTTGTGCTGTCTTGTCAGGAAGCAGAAACGTAACAAGGAACTGGAGTCCCCGGGCCTGAGTGAGTTCTGGCCCCCCCTCTCGGAACGCCAGGCAAGCTACTCCAGCCCAGGTTTCCCCATCCGTGAAATGGGCAGAAGGACACAGTGCTCAGGGAGCACCGGGCGTGCCTGCAGGGACCACAGCGGGAAGCTGTCTGGAGGTTCCTGGGTGCTGCTGGGGACAGTGGGCACAAGGTTTTGTTGACCTGCTCAAGTCCTCACCGACCTCAGGGCTCTTCTCCTTGCCCTTCGGCAGACTGGTCCACGGTTTTGCTGCTGGTCCCTCCATGTCCTAGAATGATATGATCACATGATCTGAGGTCAGAAGAGAGCCATCCACTGTGTAGTCTGCACGGACAGACAGGGCACAGAGGCGCAAAAGGACCGTCCTGAGATCCCACAGACACGAATGTCAGGAGCAAAGGACTGAGCTCCAAGAAGACAGACAACAGGTACTGCTCGATGAACGCCCCAAAGGGCAGCCAGTGCTAGAGCCCGGGGAGCAGCTGGAAGTGTGCGGTGTGTCACCGAGGCGTGCCCAAAGCCTCCATCCTCCTGCCTCTTGTGCAAAGCTGAAGGTGCCGGACACAAACACAAACACCTGCCAGGCCAGGGAAGTTTCTGGAACAGGAGCAGTGGGTCAGGGGCAGGAAAACAGGGCAGATGAGAGTTCAGGATGCCTATGCAACATCTCCTTTTGCAAGTGCTGCTCAGACACTACCGGGTCCCCGGGGAGCCTCCTGTGGTCCCTGCCCTCTGCCCCTGAACGCACCTGCAGTGGGCTGGTGGAGGGCTCAGTCTTTCTGCCGAGGAGGGCCCTCTGCAGAGCTTCGTTCTCCACGTGGATGGCCCTGAGCACCGCTGAGGCGTCTTCCTCTCGGTCCTCAGCCTCATGCACAGGTTTTCGGGTGGCCGAGAGGGGTCTCTCGCGGCGGCTTCCGGGTCCTGCAGGTGGAAATGGGGTATGCCTTTAGACCGCATTCACGGAGTGCAGCTCAAAATCCGTTAGGCCTGAATCGAGGAGCATTCTATAAAACAACTGGCTTGTACTCTCCAAAAATGTCAAGGTCACACAAGACAAGGGGAAAAAAAAAAAAAAAAGGCCCAGAGAGCAATTCCAAATTAAAGGAGACTGGGCAGACATGGCAGCAGGATGTGGTTTCAAACCTGGCACTGGATCCTGGGTGGGAAAACACTGGCAGAAAGGACATTACTACAGCAAGTAGAGGAGCCCCAATACAGTGTGTGGCGTAGATAACGGTATCATAGTGATGCTTACTCTCCTGAATTTCCTTAGTGTGCTGTGCTCATGGGAAATGAATCGCCCCAGTCTTAGGAGACGCACACTGCAGTGTTTAGAGGTAAAGGAGAATGTGTCTGCAACTGAATCTCCAGTACACATCCACACACACATCCACACACAGATACACACAGAGCACAGACAGAAATCAGTGGGAACAGGGGGTGCCTGGCTGGCTCAGTCAGTTGAGCGCCCCACTCTTGATCTTGGGGTCGTGAGTTCAAGCCCCGTGTTGGGCCTGGAGCTTATGTAAAAGAAAACTGATCAATCACTCAATCCATCACCTGGGACAAAATGTTACCGGCCGGTGAGTGTGGCTGGAGGGTCTATGGAGGGTCAGCTGTGCTATCTTTGCAACTTTAAGTTTGAAATCACATCTAAATAAAAAGTTGTAAGCTCTAACGAAGTACTTATGGGGACTAATATATGCTCTCGTGGAGACAGATGGGTATCTGGGAATATTTTACTTTATCCTGTTTTGCTTTTCCATGGGCAACAAGAATTGCAAAGACTTTACATCCCAATTTAAGAAAAAAAGCATTGCAATGCTGTGGGCGATTCCAGAAGTTCTAAGGAGAGGACAATTGGTTTTATAAAGTGACATGCAGACAGAGCCCAGTAAGACTGGCTGAATGAAATAAATAACGGTACGCCCACCCAACAGAGGGCTATGCAGCAAAGGAAAGCAGACTAAACTATCTGCAGATAAAATTAAACGATGACTCGAATTTCCTTCCTAATCATCTGGGCAGTGGGTGGGGATGTAGATGGAGAGACATTGGCCATCAATTCATGACTGCGAAGGCCAGGTAATGGACACACGGAGGTCACTGTAACGCCCTCTCAATTACTTATGTGTGGAATCTTTCCATATTAGGAAAAAAAAAAACCTCCATTTAAAAATAGAACTGCCTGAAATGTTTCTATCAGAATGCTTAAAGAGGCTTTTCCCAATTGACTTTCATCCCCTCGGCAAATATTTCTTGAGGGCCACTGTGCCTGGCTCTGTCCTCGGCACTGGGGACCCAGCAGTGACGAGATGGATCGGGAACCCGGCTTTGTAAAGTAGGACAAGTAGCTGGGGGAAATGATCTACAAAACAGAGCGTTAGATGTCGGAAAATGTTACGGAGGAACAGGCAAGAGCAGAACAGAGTGGGGCTGCGGTGGGTGAGACTGTGGTCCAGGCACTAGCGTGGACACACCCGTGGGCAGTTGCTCCCGGAGCAGCCAGGTGCCGTGTGTGGGCTGACACGTTGAGACAGGGAGACAGGTTCAGGAGGCCCGAGTGGGGGATCACTCAAAGCCGTGGAGGTCACAAGCTTGCTACTCTGAGTGAAAGGGAGAGCCATGGTAGGCTCTAAAGGAGGGGAGAACTTGACTTGACTTAGGTGCTGAGCTGGGGACAGAAGGGACTAGGTTTCTAGAAGTTTCCAGCTGCAGCCAGCGGGAGGCATGGCAGTGGCAGGGAAGGGACCCAGACTGCGGTAGTGAAGGCAGGGCCCATGGGGTGGCCGGACAACGTGGGCGTGGCTGGGAGAGAGGAAGGGCTGAGTGACAAGGGCTCGGTGGAGCAGGTTTGGGAGCGGAGAGCAGGGGCTCAGGTTTGGACAGATTGGGCCCGAGATGTATGATTCGGGCATCCAAGTGGAGCCAACAAGTTGCACGTCCACACTCGAGTCTGAGTCTGGGAGCAGGTCTGTGCAGAGATTTGAATTCGGCAGAAGCGACTGGATTGTATCAACCAGCAGTCATGTCAAAGATGGACACGGACGCCGGCCTCTAACACACTGGGAATTCACGGGTGACCTCTTAGGATTTATGACACAGCATCCTTTGAATACTGAGTCCTTGAGCCCAACCATCCACGCTGAGTACTGAGCATTCCATGCGGCACTCGACCATCTACTACACCGTGTCAGAATGCTGCATCTGAAGGAATGTTCTAGCAGCCACATCCGGAACGGCCTTGGGAAGAGAGGAGTGGAAGCACGGCAGTTGCACCAGGCTGACTCCCTGTACGGCTGGGCACGGGGCTGATGGGAGACCCTGGGTTTTTATGGGAAAGCTCAACTAAAATGAGGGCCTATCAGTTTCTACCGGGCGCCCAGGGAGTGGCTGTGAATTTGAATGCCCCGTGCCAGGGCCGCAGCCCAGCTCCAGCCAGCAGCTGCCGTTTGAGCTACACTCTCAGCATGGTCTCCCCGCCCCCCCCCCCCCCCGAAAAGCTAGAATCGGAAATCTATGTGAAATCCCCTGAATTTTATGTATTTACAGACATATTCTGGTTTTTAAGAAATCTTATGAAGGCCAATAGAGCCAGAAGGGCTAGCCTACCCCAAGGCCACAACAAGTCCAAGCCACTCTCCCAGGAGGGTCAGGGGCACCCAAAGGAACCTCAAATGCCCGCGGCCGGCCGGCCAGGGCAATGAACAGTGAGTGGGTCATGTTCTGACTGCGAAGTGCTGCCTCTCGTTATTGCCTCAATGCTGCTCCCAGGGACAGAAGCGTAAGGAGCTGCTGGGCAAATGACCCGGGATTCTGCTCATCCTGGTCAAGGCCACTTTACAGCCTTCCTTATGAGGGACTTGGTCTGCTCTGCAACGGGGCCGGGTGGGCGGGGGGGGTGAGACGGTAAAACAAATACCCCAACAGAGCATAAAGGAGGACCGGCAGCAGCTCGGCATGTCCAGCTGACGGGGGTGGGGGGGGTCCTTACTGGCGTGGAAATGCGGGTGGGTAAAAGGGATGCACACGGCCACACGGGGCTCAGGTCCTGGGAGTAGCGAGGGGGACGGGGACGGGGAGGAGTCAAAGGAAGCCCAAGGACCTGGTCTTGAGCTACTCTGAAGCTGGAACAGAAAAATCCACACCCTCGCCCCCAGGGCAGCTGAGGTGGAAATGGGCTCCTGGCAAGGCCAAGGTTATTAATGACACAGGCTCTCGACCTACTCTAAGCTGGGGAATGACGCGCCCCACCCCCACCCCGCCTCACGGAGCTCACAGTCAAGGGACAGAGGCAGACACGGATCAGGCAGGTGCACACTGGATCTACCGGCAGGTGGAGACAAGCGCTACGAGGAACAAAGTGGGGCAAAGGCCAGAGGTGACAGAGGTGGCAGGGAAAAAGACACTATTTGAGCCCCTTGGTTAGGGTAGGTGACACCTGAGCGGAGACCTGAAGGCAGCGGGCCCCGCGAATACCCACACAAGGAGGCCATTCCGCCTTGGCACCTGCCAAGGGAACAGCAGGTCCGAGGCCCTGCGGTGGGTGGGGCTTGCCAGATGAGGTATGGCAAGGCAGCCTGGAGTGGGCCGGAGGGTGAAGAGATCTCGGCCTTGGTTCTCATGTGGGCCCGAGGCCATGTCAGCCCAACAGGCCTCCTGCTATGACCCCGGCACCTGGCATGATGATTTTTGTCAAAATGTACAGAAAATGATTTCGGCCCCAAACTTTGTCAGTCTCGGTTTTTGTGAATATCACTACTGCGTCCTGTTCCCTCCACCATCTGCAGGAAAGCAGAGCTGAAGAATTCAAGGCTCATTCTGATCCTATATGTGATTCTATAAATTAGCGACTGAGGTCATGTGTCAAGCTAAACACGTGTGCTCACGCTGTGACATGAGGGGGGGCAAACCGCCGTGTTGACGGGAGTCTTGGGCAGTGCCAGGACAAGCAGAACCTGCAATTCATGAGCTCCTCCTCCGTGGCCCACATGGAGCACGTATAAAGTCGTTCTAAAGGGAGCTGGGTGGCGACCCCTGCCTTTTTACCGTCTTTCCGTGGGCAAGTGGCCCGCCCTCTGTTGCCTCAATGGCCCGGGACCGGGGTAGAAGAAGGTGCCAGACACCACCACCTGTCCTTGGTTGCTGCAACCCTAGACTCACCTCTTCTTCAAAAAGGATACTGAGAGAGGCTTTTTCTTCCAGTGGGGTCCAGTTCTGGCTGCAAAAACACTTCTGCCCCAAGCATCTTTCCCTTGGGAGGGAGTGCTCCCCCCCGACAGCATGATCACCGCGAGCTGCCTGTGCCCTTTGAGTCATACTATGCTAAGATGATGCTTTTAGAAATTAAATCACCCTTTCTCTGAAGGTCAACCCTGAAGCTCCCCTACCAAAACCTTCCCCACCCATGGCTTTCCAGAAACATGGACACAGGGCGCTTGCATCCTCCTGAACCTCATCTCTGCTGATCAGTTCGTGTTCACTGAGCATTTCCGCACGACACATGAGGCAACCACCTTTTAACTCGTGTCGACGCTCTCATCGCTCACTTGGCCGAGCCCGTTTTGCACCAGCCTGAACACCACATGAGGGCGGATTTATTTTCGTCGTACACCTAGAGAATGGCAGATTTATTCACACAATAAATTTGTGCCACCAGCAAGAACCAAATTGCACATTTTAATTTATCCCACACTGCTCTTTTCTGGTCGAAAACCATCCCTCTCCCGTTAACTCCACTTGCTCTTTGCCTTGCCAAAACTTGCCTTCTCTCTCTCTCTCTCTCTCTCTCTCTCTCTGTCTCCCCAGGAAACAAAGAGCCTATCAAACACGGGAGATTTGCCGTGAATATAACACATGTCACGGGAGGAGAGAGGAGAGGGGTATGCGGGGCTGCCAGGCAGCTCACAGGCTGGGTGACTTGTTCCCACCTGCTAGCCAGGACTCTCGAAAAGCTCACATTCAGGGTCTCAGCAAAATTACCCCTCACCACACGTGCGGGGCCTCGGAGGTCACCTGGGAGTCCACTGAATGGGCGGATATTACATCTGAGAACAAGGTTCACGGAGAAGATCGTAAGCCAGCAGCCCGAAGGCCAAATCCAGCGGCAGATGTGTATTGTGCCACTTTCACTTTTTTTTCAAATTTGAAATAGATGCCAAGCTTTTTTTTTTTTTTTTAAAGAGGAAATCCACCTGAAAATTGGAATTCCTGGTGTCTCCTGAAAAAATCATACGAGCTAGTAACCTCTGATTAGCATTCCCATGTGGCGATCCCAGGGCTGGAGCTGGGTAGCAGTGCCCCCGTTAGGCCGTGAGCCCTCTGGGTTCCATGGTGCACCCCCACTGGCCGTGGTCGGGTGCCCATTGGCCTGGAAACTGGGCACTGATTTGTGCAGTGAAAGATCCAGGGAAACAGCTGACTTAGCCCTCTTTTGTCCAGAGATGTCCACACTCGTCTCTAAAATCCAACTGGCAGGGGGACAGGGGGCTGGCTGCGCCGGGACAGAGGTCCACGCCTGAGTACTCCACACCGCCATGCATTTCACTGAAGTGCGGCCTTATCAGGCCACACGCTTCCTGTGGTGTAAGAGACGGTGACCAGTGTCCACTCATTCCTCCGTTCCCTGCTCGAGGTGGGTGGTGCAAGGGGTAGAGTCTGTTTCTCCAGCTGGGCTTGGCCTGGTGGCTTTCTTGGGCTAACAGGTCACTGGACGATTGTGACCAAGCAGAGTCTTAAAAAAGCACTTATGCTTTGGGGTGTGCCCTCACTGAGACCACCACATGCTGGCTAGTGAGACCACGTGAAACAGAGACGGGTCATCCCAGCTGAGGTCCACAGGCCAAGTGGCCTGCTGTCATCTGAGTGACCGGCCATCTGACACCATCCAGTCCACCTGCAGCGTCCTCAGTGGAAGTCAAAGGGTTGCTGTTTCAAGCCACTGATTTTGGGACAGCTCATTAGGTGGCTGTAAACAGCTGATAAACACGGCTCATCAGGGCCTGTGTTCTTTCATCTCCAGAGCTTCTCTGGGCCTCTCCATGGGCAGATGTCTATGACTCTACAGTTCTGTCTGTCTGTATGTATGCAGATGTCTGTCTGTAACTCTTATACTCATCCTCTTGCCGCTAGCTCTTCTTTGCGCCGGGAATGCATATGATTTTCAAGGAACGCAATCAGGGCTCCCCATGCCGCCCTCACTGAATGGTTCCACTCTTTTCTCTTGGATAGGACGGTCCTTTGGTCCATAGCCTACCCCTGGAGAATGGGTAGCAAACATCTGTGTGCTTCAGAAGTCAGAAGTCAGTTGCTTCTGACTTCCCCGTAGCAGCACTCCGCTGCATAGCACCCAGGCTTTCCTTCGGGGAACCGGCCCTTCCCTACTCTTCTCGGGCTACAGAGTTTGGACAGATCTGACCACATTCCTGGCCCAGCCTAGGGCAAAGACAGAACTGCCTCTCCCAGACCATGCAGACTAGAGATCCGTTCAGGGGACAGCTGGCTCTCGGGCTCTGCTGGAATTATTAGGAAAGGAGCCGTCCCTGTCCCTAGGGTTGCTGAGCCGGTAAGAGAGAGCCTAGAGCCCCTGGGGGCCACCTGTGGGCTGTGCCTGAGACCAGAGACATGGTTCTCAAAGTGTGATCCCTGGACTGGCAATATCGGCACCACTGGAACTTGCCAGGTGATTAAAAGACTTAGGCTCCATTCTAGATGCACTGAATTAGAAACAGGCTGGGGCCCAAAAGTTTGTTTTCATTTGCTCTGCAAATAATTCTGATGCACGTTCCAAGTTTGAGACCTGCTGGACTAGAGAAGACTAGAGCTAAGTGATGACGAAAGAGCTTCCCGGTGGTATCATCTGGGCACCTGGATCCCTCCATGCCTGAGGCTAAATCTATAGTCCTGGACTTCCCAGGTCTGGGAGCAATACATGTTCCTTCATTGCTCCAGCCAGTTTGGGTTTCTGTCACTTGTGATTAATAAGGAACAATGACTAACTATGTTATAAGACTCAGGGCTTCGGCAGAATGGTCTTTCTGCCGCTGGTACCTGATAGAAATGCTAAGTGCGGGCTGTCAGGGTCCTCTAATTCAATCACGCTGAGGGGTGTTACTTTATTTCTGTGGTTGGCAGCTTGTCTGAGAAAAGTGGTTCAGATACATCACTTCCCTAGAGCACTCTGACAACTCGGACAGTAAACTTCCTACATTAAAGACTGATGTTCTTTCACCCTCAAGATGACAACAGGTCTCTGGAAGTCTTGCGGAAAACTCATGGGTAGAGACTAGAGTGGCACAGGACAGAAGAACTGGTTCACTAGAACCACAACAGTCACAGTGACAGAGAGGAATTATGTTCTCACGCATCATAAGTACATTTAATTGACACAAATTCAAGTTTATGACCTTGGCCAAAGGCAAAGGGGCAAGGGGAGAAATAGCTCTTTAAAGAGTGCAGGCGGTAGGTGGTACTTCTGGTAATGTTAATGCAGACCAACTCCTCCTTGGAGCACAGCTAGAAAACCTGGACCAAATATTATACAAATATGTCTGAAACAAAGAAATGTGTTTGAAGATGTGGAGAGTGAACAGAGCTGTGAAGGATTACAGGGTCAAAAGCACACAGGAGAAGGAAACCCAGAGAGGGAAGTGTTTTCCCTCAAGGAGCTATTGCCCCTGATGTGAGCTGCCGCAAAGCTGGGAGGCTGGGCAGAGCTGGTGACAGACTTGAGGCCACAGCCGGAGAGTCAGCATGACTTGCAAAGAGCCAGGAGTGCAAAGCTCAGAAAGGTTAACAAGATGGGCGATCTGAATTACTACTACGTAAAATTAAAAATAATAGCAATCATAATAATGATGATACCATCATCTAGTGAGGCTTAAGACCTAGAAAGAATTAAAAAGCATGACAATAACAGCATTGAAGTCAGGAGGGGAGTGAATGGGAGTTGCGGAGTTGTAAGGTCCTTCCACTGAAGGGGAAGCCGTGTAAACTTGCTAATAATCTAAAGTAGACTCAAATAAGTCAAGACTGCATGTTGCAATCTCGGATAATGACTGAAAGAATAATAAAAGGATGTAGAGCTAACAAGCTAATAGAGAGGGAAACGAGGAACAACAGAAAGTAATCAGTTCAAAAGAGGGAAAGAAAGGAAAGAAAGAGGACCATAAAACAGGCAGAACCAATAAAAAGCAGACAATACGATAGTAGATTTAAACTCAAGTATATCAGCAATTACATTAAATGTAAATGGACTAAATGTGCCCATTAAAACATGTAGATTGTTTAGAGGATAAAAATAAAACCCAATTACATGCTGCTTACAAGAGACAAACCTCAACGTAAGGAAGGAGAAAGTTGGAAAGCAAAAGGACAAAAAGAAGACACACCATGGAAACAGTGACCACAAAAGAAAGCTGGTGGGCTTTAGGGCAACAAGCATCACTGGATTGAACAGGAGACACCATGGTGATAAAAGGTTCCATTCACCAGGAAGACGTAAAGAGGCTCATTGGTGCATGTCCCCCAGAAGACAGCCCCCCACAAATATAAAGCATGTGAGCAGTCCAGATTTTGCCTAGAAAGGGTGAGCTGATTTGATTCCACGGTCCTCTCGGGAAGTCTCAGGTTCCTTGTGCTTCTGGGGGCGTGAACATCCAGTGCCCTTAGCATAATGCCAATGTCTAAAAACACACATTTTCACTGTAGCGCAGACCCTAAACGAAGCCACCTGCTTCATCTGAGACTCAGCCAAGAAGCTGGGATTGGACCCGCCCTGGAGGAGAGACGATGCTCTGGGGCTTACTGGAGATGATAGGGGTGGTCTGTGCAGAGCCATATACACTCACGGAAACTACCTCTCATCATCAGTTTGAGGGATTTCCACGAGTTTCTTGGGCCACCGCCTGCACTTTTTCTGACCTTTAGAACCAAATCCCCGTGTGAAGAGCGGCTCCACTGTAGTGCAAGGGTGGTGACCATGCTGTGCTTTTTGACTTTCTTCAAATTTAGCTTATGTAGGGGCCAAGGATATTTGAGAGGCTGAGCTCTAAATCTGTTCAAAATGAAGATTCCATGACCTCAGACAGTGTCCTTTTGCAGGGAGACGATGGGACAAATGGCTCCAAGAACCTAGTACCAGGGACAGCTGGTCATCTGGTTTTCATCAGAGGGACCCAGTGACATATGTTTATATGTTTACATGAACACATAGGCTCCTTTGCCACGGTGCCCAGGAAGCTCAGAGTCACTCCTGAACTCCCTCACAAGCCTGTTTGTTCACCCCCTGGCTTCCTACTTTTTCTCCCCTCGTCTTCTCTTCACTCTCGTCTCCTCGTGTATTTGTCAGTCTTGCACCACACACTGCATGTAATTTGTTAGAACATTCCAGAACTTTCTGGAAAATGGCCAATTATAAATTAACGAAGCTCTTCTTTGCAAAATGCTGTCCATGAAGGTATGGGTTATGGGTTGAATTGTGTCCCCATAAAAGATGCTGAAGCCCTAACCTCCCAGGCCCTATCAGTGTGAGCTTATTTAGTATTTGCAGATGCTGGGGCTAAGATGATGTCACTAGAGTGGGCATAACCTAAAGCAGGCATTTAATAGACAAAGCCACCCAGGTGTCCCTCAAAACTCTTTTAGTTGCTACATGGTTTTTAAAATATTAACAGTTGGGGTGCCTGGGGGGCTCTGTCGTTTAAGCGGCTGCCTTTAGCTCAGGTTGTGACCCCAGGGTCCTGCATGGAGGATCGAGTCCCGCATTGGGCTTTCTTGCTCAATGGGGAGCCTACTTCTCCATCCACCTGCCTCTCCCCCTGCTTGTGTATGCCCTTGTGCTCACTCGCTCTCTCTTTAATAAAGGTTTAAATAAAATCTTTAAAAAAAATACTAACAGTTATATATTTACATCAAAGAATATTAGAAAAAATATCACAAGTGACTCAACTCTGACTTTTAGGCATGTTTTCAGTTAGGACCAGGCTGATGTGGATATGTAGTAAGCAAAGAGCATTTTAGTTGACACAGGAGGGACCACTCACGCAGTGGAGTAGTCAAGAAAACAGAGTCTATGGTCAGGTTTTCTCTCTTTCTTTGTAATTAATTAATTAATTAATTAGAGGAAGAGAAAGCGCACAAGCAGGCAGAGAGGCAGGCAGAGTGAGAGGTAGAAGCAGGCTCCCAGGACCCCAGGATCACGACCTGAGCCAAAGGCAGATGCGTAATCAACTGAGCCACCCAGGCACCCCTGCAGTCAGGTTTTCAAACACTGATTTCATCGCTCACTGGCTGTGTGACTTAGGGCAAATTCCTCAACTTCTCTGTGCCTTGGTTTCCTCTGTATAACAGTTGTTGCTAACAGCGGTGTCTAGTTCACGGAGCAGTTTAGATGGTTAAATGCAAGATTATATGTCTGGTATAAAACATGGCTTTTTGGGGTCAGTGCTTTGTAAGTGCTGGCTCTTCATTTTATTACCTAGTCATGGAAACTCTCGTGACCGTGGCAGGCACATTAAGGAGGGAAGTCCGGTGATCCCAGCAGGATGGGTGGGAAGGTTGCTGGATCAGCAGGGTCCTGCTCGCACTCTACCAGGGGCTCAGGAAGGCTTCCTGCATGGTGGCACACTACTCTGGAGTGTAGAGCAACTCATTCTGGAGGAACTTTCTGGAAACCCTTTCTAATTTTTTCACAAAGAGTCGACACCAGCAGTATAGACTGGAGTCTTGGCCACTGAAGCAGTGGTCAGTGGAGCTAGTTTGGATGTCAAAGAGCCACCACCACCTGGGATTGCCACCCACACTGTTCACTGGCCGCTGCGGCTCTGAGGGCTGACCCAGCCTTCACCTTGTCCCCGTGTCCCTTCTCTCTCCTTCTGGCTTCTTCCGACCAAAGCAGATAGATCCAAAATTCACCAGGTTTTCCTGACACCATGTATCTTACTCTTCACCTGCATAGACGGTATCTCAGATTATCTAATTGCACACAGGACATCTCGAACCCTATCAGCTGCTTTGACCTTGACATGCCCTTGTCAACATACCACTTCCAGAGCAAATCCCTTCCTAAGTCTACCTTCCTCAGGCTCCATGCTGGTGACTTTCCAGGCTCTGGCTCTTGCCATCAAGTCCCAGGGACAAGTTTGGTCCTAGCTCTACTACTGGATTTTGGCTTTTCGTGTTGGTGGGATGCGGACATCTCCACCACCCGCAGGCTCGGTCTGGCTGCATGCCCAGGTCACTCCCCGCTGAGGCAGGACAGAGATCAGACCCCACTCTTCCTGCAGCAGGCTTAGCTCCGAACATGACCTGTCCAGACACAGAGCCCAGCTCCAGGCACCCGGCTTGCTTGAGTCTCCTTTGCTAGTGGCACAGACCCAGAACCTACACCAGACAAGCGACAAGTCCGGGATCCCCTGTCACTGCTGAGTCTCGGCTCTCCCTGCCCTATCACGGTGGGTTCCCCACTGCCCAGCTTCTTAACCTGGCTGTTCAGGGTAAATCACAACTAGTCTCATCACCAAGCTAGACTGCTATCAGGAATCCAGCCACTGGTAAGACTCAGAGACCGAGTCACCACCTTTTGCATCCTGCAGTGGGCTCTTCCCTGGTCATCCCACAGCCACCACAACTCCCAGCAGGCCACACTCCATGTGGCAGCCGGAGGGACCTTGTTCAAATGTAAAGCAGCTCATAAAAGCCTCTGCTCACCTGTGACTCCATCTTAGCTGCCCTCCCCTCAGCAGCTATGTTCTGGCCTCTAGCCTTCTTTCTGATTCTTGAGCTAACTGAGCAACTCTTTCCTACCCCAGGGCCTTTGCACAGGCTTTCTCCTCTGCAAAAGGCTAGTCCTTGACCTCACCATGTCTCAGCTCACGTCTCCCTTCCTCAGAGAGGCCTCCTCTAAGCACGCTGCCCAGCCATCACCCAGTTGCTGTCTTGGTGGTGGTTGTCACCACCACCACCCCATCTTCGCGTTTGTTTTCTATCCCTGCCCACTGAAATATAAACACCAAGACAGCAGGAACAGTGTGTTGCTCCCTGGGTCACCAGGGCCTGGACCAGGGCTGGCACAGGGTAGATGCTCCATACACAGGACCTGCTGCCTTGCCTGGAAACGCATCCAGGACTTGACCAGGCTAGAGGGGAGGACGCCATGACTACAGCCCCAGGCCTGGGCCCCGGCGCCCGGCTTCCCTGGCTGGCCTTGTCGGTGGGCCAGGCCACAGCCCCAGGATGCTCACGGCCGGCCCCAATGGCTCCCCCAAGTTCCCATCCTGCCTATTACTCTCGGCAGGTCACTTCCAGGTCTGCAACCTCAGTTTCCTCATCCGTGAAATGGGAGAAGGGGGCAGCAGCAGCTGCCCGGCACCCACTCCATCTGCTTCTGGTGACAGCACCTGTATCTCCCTCCCGGAAGTGCCCCTGACTTAAGCTGGGGATGACAGTGGCTCTGAGGCTTGGCTGGCATTTGTGTGAACGGTGCCAGCTGACTCCACCGAGCAGCTGCTCTGAGCCAGGTGAGCCTCTCTCCAGCCCTTTTAGCCTTATAGCAACCCCCAGATGAGGGTATCATTCTTATCCCTGCTGGGCAGATGGATGACGGAGGCCCAGAGAGGTTAGCCAAACTGCCTGAGGTCACAGAGCTACTAGGTGCACGGGCAGGACTTAAAGCAGGTATGCAGGCTTGCTTTCTGCCAGGGCTGCCGGGCTGCTGGGCTGCCAGGCTGCAAGCCCAGGGCCGCGGAGGGCCCTCCCATCACCCCTAAGAAAAATAAAATTACTTGCTACCCAGAATGCCTTGTCTCATATTCATGTGTCTTTTCCTTCAGCTGGAGTTTGGGTTGTGATGGCAACTGATCAGTAATGCTGGGCTGGTGTCCTGCCCACAGTCTGTCAGCTAGACCTCAGCCTGCAACTCTAGCTCCGGGCTCCGCTGGCCCTGGGAGGGCTGTGGAAGAGCCCAGCTCCCTTGGCCTAGGGTGGGGAGCAGTGGTCCCACACGGGGGCTTATGTTCAGCTCTGCCCCCCGAACTCCCCAGCCAGGAGGGTACTCCACTTGCGCAGTGAACTTGCTTGGTGATAAAGCCCGTTTGGGCTCCTTCCCTTTGCTGCCCCCTAACCAGGGACCATCTCCCAAATAAAGGACCTGTTCTCAAATCCTTACCTCCGAGCTGGCGGCTGGGGGAGTCCAGGGCCGACGTTTACGGAGCTCGAGCTGATGCCTGGTCAACGCCGCTGTTCTGCTACTCCCCCTTCTCCTTCCACCTGCCCCAAGCCCAGGCCTCAGTCCCTCCAGCTCCCAGGAGACGTGGGTGGAATGCCAGCCCCAGAGGTCAGGGCCCCTGGCTCAGCTGGACTGCTTGTCTAACAAAGGCCGGCTGGCTGGGGCTGGATTTCTGCCTAGGACACCCCAGGCTTCCAAATGCTTGGAATACCAGGATGCCTTGAACTCTGTGAGGTGCTTTGTTTCGGGTGACAAAACCCAGGAGCAAGCGGCTTCCCTGGGCGCACTCCGCCCCTGGATGGGACCCAGGGCCTCAGGCTGCAATGATTCACTGAGGGCTTCCAGTGCTGATTGGGACACAGCATGGAGTCTCTCCACCAGGTCAACCACTTTCCAGCATGTAAATCCCCTATTCTGGGCCTCAGCTCCTCATCTTTGAAATGGGGACAATCCCTGGACCTAGCTCGAAGGCTATGTGTAAGGATGATCATTTACTTACAAGTGATAGGACTAAAAGCTGACAGCAGGGGCTGGCTCACACAAGTACTCGATCAATGTAACCTCTCGTTTCATCAGAAGAGTGGCAGACCGACTGCACTGTCAACTCTTGTACTTTTAGAATTCAGTACCATTTGCACGCATCATTATCCATATAAACAGATTAAGAGTAAAAACAAAATGAGAAAGTAAAACCAAAACTAAAATAAGTTTTCAATTAAAACCACCTCTTGGTTGCAGAACGAGAAAGGCGCTGTGATGGGTGATGTCATGTGTCCCGTTGATGGACCACAGGGAACCCAGATGCTTGGTCAAACACGATTCTGGGTGTTTCCAAAAGGTGTATTCGGATGAGATTAACATTTGCATTGGAGAATAAAGCAGATTACCCTCCATAATGTGGGGGGTCTCACCTAATCAGGTGAAGGCTAGAACGGAACAAAAAGACTGACCCGCTCTCAAATAAGAGAATTCTCCAGAAGACTACCTCTGGACTTCCTCTGCAACACTGGCCCTGCTCGTGCATATGGTCTTTGTACTGGAACACTGGATCTTTCTTGGTCTCCAACCGGCTGATTCAACCCGCAGATTGGAATTACACACACACATGCGCGCACGCACACTCTATTGGTTCTATTTCTCTGGAAACCTTGACTAACAATACATTTGTGAAAGGTGAGCTCATGCCTTGATGAAGAGCGTCACACAGTAAGGACTGCCTCCCCCTCCCACTGCCAGAGCAGGCATCGCACTGAGGGGGACCCAGCCCCAGCCCCAGCCCCAGCCCTGCTCTGGGGCTGCCAGAACTCTTACTTGAGCATGCCTTCTCCTGGTCTGGGAACACAGCAGAGGGCTGAGGGTTCAAGTTCAGTTCGGGTCTGCTGGGAATGAAAACCTCAGCATTGTCCTTCCGCTTCGCCGACAAATTCCTTTCCTTCTTATTACCTATAGGAAGACAAGGGTTTAGATGTCAGACACAGAATGCCAGCAAAGTCGAGGCATGCCGCTCAGGCATCTGCTGGTTCGTTCATGTGTTCATTTAACAAACACTGGGTGAACCCCTGCTTGCGCCAGGTACTGTGCTAATTTGGGACCAGAGATGTGAATAATGCAGCACATTTGGGCAAATGAGTGAAAACAGTCTATGATACAGGTTTTTGGAGGTTAACATTTCCGAGTAGGGACAAGTCTGGCAATCGTCGAGGTCGATTTAATTGGCAGCGTGATACATAAAATAATGGTGCCACCAAGGACATCGCAGGGTGGAAAGAGCAGGTAAAATGCATCTGCCGCCCCCGAGATGCTCACAGCCTAGCCGAGGAAATGACGTGGAAGGGGTAAGAGGGGAGAGCTGGGATGGAAGAAGTTTCTAGTACCAGGGGCACAGAGGAGCACGCAGCCTGGAGCTGTGAGGAAGGCGAATCCACTTTCTGATGGAGGCATAAAGCCAGTGTCTCGATTCTGTGTCTGGATGTGGAGAGCCCAGCTGTGAATGGTACCAGGACCAAGGAAGGCAGAGACGAGACAGAAGAAGGGACAGAGTATGGAAGGGGGAAGTGGGGGAGGGGAGAGTTCTTGACGGTTCTGGACGCCTCAGTTGGCCAAGCCAATATAGTCCCTTTGGTTTCAGACAGAATGTATTAACCGGCTGGCAGGGAGATCCTAATACATGTCCTACAAGACACAGGACCCCCCCCAAAACCATCTGCCAGACATCTGCCCTCTGGAATGTCAGGGTCTTCTGCAGGCCTTTGGAAGCCTTGACTTGTTACAATCAGCAGAGTCCTTACTGGCCTGTGGGGCAGTCTCCCCAAAGCTGAACCCCAAACATGGCTGGAAATTCAAGTCCTACTATCAGACCCAAACACACTGAAGGCAAAGATGTGCTCACGTAAGATGGAACTCACTCTTGGAAGCTGGGTTGAATTCCAGCACCACGAAGGGGTCTGGGCCCTGGGAAGGGCATCCTTCTGGCCCGTGGTCCTTGGGCACAGCCTTCTGCATGGAGTTCCCGCTGGAAAGAGGGGGGTCCTCTCTACCGTGGCCCAGCAGCACCGGCTCCTTGGGCTCGGGCTCGGGCTCGGAGAGCACCTCTTCCTCGATAGAGTCATACTCGTCGCTAGAATCATCTCTTTGTTTCCTCTGCAGATTTACACTTAGTTCCAGGCTTTTTCTCAGCTCCTGCCAAAAGTCAGGGAGAGAGGCAAAAAAATGAAATATGTTACTTTGAGAAATACTCCTCTGAAAATAGATCATTAGAACCCAGGAACGATTCCCAGCAAACGAACATTTACCAAGATCAGCTCGACTCTCGACACATGGGGTTGTCATCGCTTTGAAGACGAGAAGACAAAGACAGGGACAAAGGAACAACTCTCTAGCAGAGCGGTATTTAGGGTATGAATTGTGGCCACACGCCGGGGATGTCACTAAGAGTGTGCGTCTGTGTGTGTGTGTGTGTGTGTGTGTGTGTGTGTGTCTGCGCATTACAGATGTTTTCGTTTGGGGACTCATTTAAACAGACTGTGGGGTCCCACACTGCCCAGGGTTTCTGATTCAGGGTTTCCCGGACGGGGCCTGACAAGGTGCACTTCTAACAAGATGATGGTAATGTTGCTGTTCTGGGGACCACACTCTGAATATGAAATCCCAAAGACCTTCAAATGCCCCTGAAATTCTAGACAGTACAATGTCTGGCAGACAGTTGCGGGGCGGGGGAGCTGTCCTATGTCTCAAAGGATGTTTAGAAGCACCTAAGATGTCATAAGATTTAGCACTTAACCATCGCTGCTTGATAATTTTTTGTCAATCTGTGTTGCATCCCCATGCAACAGCAGATTTACAATCTGAAGGACAAGCATTAAGATCTACATATAGGTGGCCAGAAAATTGATCACCGAAGCCAGAACACTTTTGAAAGGGAGAAAGGGCACTCGTCCGTTTACCCTGGGACAAGAAAATGCCAACTGGACCAACTGGGCAAACCAGTGTGTTTCGTCCACCTGGCTATCCTTCCCCCATAGCTTGTGCTGCCTAACACAGCTCTGAGAAAACGAGAAGGAATCAATATTGCTTGCTTGGTATTGGTGGTTGACCAGTAACCTCACAGTTGCCACGCTGTCCAAGTTCTAACCCCTGGACCCTGTGAACCAGTGACTGCTCACAAAGAGGAGAGAGGCACTAAAATACTTCGATTATTCTAGATAAATCATCCTAAAAAGACCTGATGGTAGAAATATGGATACCAAAGGTGTTGGCCTGAGGGGGCTTAGGAAACAAGGGACAGGTTATGGAAACAAGAGGGGGTCCTGTGACGTAGTGGCAGGAGCGTCCCAGCTGGGCTGTGCCTACGGTTCTGAGTAAGTGGAACTCGGAACGGAGATTTGATGATATGGGAGTCTCTGAGCCTGTCCCAGTGGCAAAAGATGCTAAGATGCGCGCTCGCTCAGAAAAGCGTGCTCTGGAAGGAACCCCGAGGCATGGCTGGACAACCTTTTGCTAGTACTTAAGAAGGATCCAAAGTCAATCACATGGAGGGTTCTCTGAGGACACTAGATCTGGGACTCATGGATCATCTTCGACATCCAGCAAGCCCCAGGCACAGAGAGAAGATTATCCAGCAAGGACCTGTGAAGGAGCCTGTTGTCTAATGGAGGGAATCGATGAGGTGTCCATAGGAGATCGTATGGTGTGTGGGGATGTCATACCCACGGAAACACCGTCCACTGGCACCGGAAGAGAGACAGGAGGACAAAATAAAAGAAGGCTGTCATCCTCCCCAAGTTCTACACTCAGGAAGCAGGGCGCTCCTTGGCTGCGAATACGTGCCACCCTCCACGAGAGAGAAGGATGGCTCCGGGGGCGGGGGGCGGGGTGGCACCTTGGGCCCAGAGGCCCTCCGACCCCGCCAGAGCGTGGAGCCCTGAGCCACAGAGAATTATCCTGAGGCCTTGAAACCCAAAGGAGTTTGCCCAGTTGGGATTTCCAAACTGCTTGGGTTTGGGGACTCCCTTTTCCTTTGCAGTCCGTCATGGTCCAAGCACTGGGGGAGAAGGGGAGGAGGTGACAGCTGCCACCACTAACTTATCCAGGCACGCCGGCACGCTAAGGGCTGGGGTAACGGTGGGCGGTAAGGTGGCAAAGCCTCAGAACAACTGGGGTATAAAAAAAAAGAAATAGGGGTGTTTCTGCTGTGGCCAGGACGGTGAGGGAAAGAGCCAGCCCGGATAATGGCACAGAGGGTGAGCGGGCTGAGAAGCCCCTGCTGAAAGCTGGTCAGAGGAGGCTGGCTGATGAACCACCATCCAGGGAGTATCTGGGACCCCGGCAAGTCGGGCAGGGGGAACAGCAGAGGCAAAGGCCAGGAGGCAGCCATGGTTGGAGGACAGTGTGCACCCGAGGAGGGAGGGCAGGGGAGCAGGGAGGGGTCACAGCAGGGCTTCGCGGACGGACGGACAATGTGGAGGGGCAGCATAGGGGAGGAGACGGGGGATGCCTGGGGAGATGCACCTGGGAGCCAGGGAGGAAATGACCCACAGAAGTGCTCGCCGTCTACGCTCGTTGACCAAGTCCGTCTGAGAAGTTGTCCTTCCGTCAATGCATACAGATCCGGGATCACTGATAATCGAGAAAGTTCCAAATGGCAACAAGAAGAGTGGGTTAAATGCTCGCTAAGCAGACCTCAATGGAGCCTCAAGAGGCCCTCACGGAAAACCAGGTAGATCTTGTGCACTTACTTAGAAAAGTAGCAGGATACACACTTAAGCCAAAATGAGCCTGTCGAAGAATGTACACGTACAATAAATCCGATTGTAAAAAATGAGTTTCTGTGCAGATACCCACACGAAAAGTTTGGAAAAATAGTCACCAACCTATTAACAGTGCTCTCTCTGGGGGTCGCACGGTGAGAACTTTCTTTTTCTCTGTTGTTTTACTTCTTTTTTTTCATAAGCATGTTTCCAGTTTAATAATTAGGAACAAATGATACATTTACATGTATGTTTAAATCCCTTCCCTGACTCCTGCAAAAAATAAATTCCCCGCAGGAATGGGAGGGACAGTGGGGTACAGGGCCATGGACAGCCAGAGGTTTGAAAAGTAACTGATCTCCATCCTCAGGACACATCTCGTCCCCCCAGAAGAATGACTCAGAAAGC
This sequence comes from Mustela nigripes, assembly GCF_022355385.1. Lineage (NCBI taxonomy): Eukaryota > Metazoa > Chordata > Mammalia > Carnivora > Mustelidae > Mustela > Mustela nigripes. The sequence continues at coordinate 17,519,668 of NC_081567.1, forward strand.
AGAAAGCAGCCGCCCCCGACACTGGGTCTGTCCGACTTCGTGTATCCGGTCAAGTAGCCCAGACTTACAAATAACAGGGCACCGATCCTAACGGGAAGACCCTCAGGGAATCCAGCAACCCTGAGCCCTTCTCCGGATAAAAGCTCCCAGAACAAAATCCAAACAATGAAGGGTAAAGTCAGAATAAAGAGCATAGACTTGGAGAAGCTGTGGTAAAATGTCTAACAGTAAATGCGGAAGCCACTTAGAGACCAAATAAATACAGGACAATTGTGCACACTTGGGCTATGGGCCAGAATGCAATGTTCTCTGCCGAAGCCCTTAGCTAGGTCAACAAAAGCCAGAAGAGGGCAGGCAGTGGGGGTCCCCCCCACCCCCCGGGCTCATTTTCAACTTCCATTCAAATCCATCTTTGGTGGAAACACGCAGTTTGAACATGGCAAACACGGTTGAAACATAGCAACTCCGACCTCGTAATATTATTTTCACAATTTACTAAACCGATGCGGTATTTTTAAAAACGCCTCTTGCAGTAAGAAGAATCTGAATTTCAATAATTCCTCCTGTTTGCATTTGCTTTTGCTTCTGTTAAGTTAATGCAAATTTCAATGCCATAATTGTATTGACAAAACACACACGAAAAAGCAGCCCAGATTCTGCGTGGCTGGTATCTTCTCTGAAAAGAAAAATAATACATTTGCTCACACTGGATGAGCAAACTTTAAGAACCTATGCGCTTAGGATGCCGATGTGATCTAAAACCATCTGTTCCTGGGGCAAAAGGGAGACGGAGTGAGGAGCCACACTCCCTCCAGGAAGTGGTTCAAACCCTTTCCATCTGCAAGGCTAAGGACCTTGGATTGGTCGCTTTGGAGGCCAACCTGGCCATGCTTCAAAGGGATACTGTGCAGGGGGCTATACTGGTTGCTTTTGAAGCTGTTCTCTAGAAATTTCTCTCTGAAAACTAACGTTAGAGCTTTGCTTTACAACCTGATCATATGTGATTTCAGTGTTCAGTGTTAAAAATGTTAGGCTCACGCCTTTGCAACAGAAAGCCCTCTGCTCAGATGCTAGGCGGTAAACACGGCAGGTGGAGAACAAATCAGGTCCCCTTGCCGGGGACGGGGAGCCAGGGAGGAGGCAGAGGGAGGAACAGATGCCCAGACCACCTGCTAAAACGCAGTAGGGGTTTGACAGGTCAGTGGATTAGTGTCTTACAGTCCTGATCTGCCTCCTTCTGCAGGGCTAGGGAGGGAGGGAACTAGGTGCCATGACATAGGAAATGTTGGCAATAACGGTGAAATCTAACATTCCCAGCGGCACCAGCTACCAATGACCAAGCTTTTGCTACATACGGGGCGCCGAGCTAACCTTATCTTGTTGCAGCCTCCCACCATCCCAGTGGGGGTCCTTGTCTTCGAGGCTCAGGGCACCCAAGGACCCGTGCAAGGTCGCGCCGCTAGCAACGGCAGAGTCAGCTTGGATGAATGACTGTTTGACTCCAAAGTCCGGGCTCCGCACCATGGTGCCCGTGTTTATTTCCTGCCCGATACCAATGCGGTGGAAGCCAGGGGTCTCTAGAGCGGGATGAAAGTCAGGGCCTCAGTGACTGTGGGACCGATGAAAGGCGGCGCCTGTAAGAGCTTTTGACACAAAGCAGCCTTGAGGGCAGAAAACGTGCTCATATGTGTGCTAAGTGCTAGTGACGCAAGCAGACCTCTGACTACACTCAGAAAGGGGAACGGCTGGGTCTAAGTTCTGCACCTGGGTTCTGAGCCTGACTCCAGCCGCTCTGGGTCCTCAAGCAAGTTTCTGGGCCCAAGACCCCCCGCCCCGGCCCCCCTCCAATGTGGGAAAATGGGCTCTGGAGACTGACAAGGTTGCTGAAGGGCTGCGCGGCCGTGAGAGTTATGAATCAGTGCTCCCTGACTGCTTTCACAGAACATTTCAAATTCAGATGACAGCATGCTCTATATGTCACATGATATACTGAGTTTGCCTCGGAGAAGATCAGATGTTTTGACCGTGAAGCCACGATGGAGACTGACAGTCTTCAAGAGGGAGCAGTGATCTTTGGGGTGGAGGTCCCTGACCCGCAGCCAGCCCCCCAGCTCCCCAGTAAGATCCCCAGTGAGGTCTCATTTGGTTGGCAGTCTTAATAAAATTGGGGTTGGGAAGGCGTCGGGGTCGGGCATGCATTGTTGGTCGCGATAATTCCCACTCACTCCTCTTGCCCTCCATGAGCCGCTTTGCACATGTGTATTCATCTGCCTGGTCCACAAAGGATTTTTACCTGACATCAAAGGGTTATTTTTTTTTTTTCTTCCATTCATTCATTTATTCAACCAATATTTGTTGTTGAGTATGTTTGTCCTGAACAGTAGGTATGACGTGCTAACTATTAGGCACAGAGGAATGAACCAGGCCGACAGAGTGTTCTCATGGAATTTCTAGTCCAGCAATAAAGATGGCCATTCTAGGGGCGCCTGGATGGCTCAGCAGGTTAAGCTTCTGCCTTCGGTTCAGGTCATGATCTAAGGGTCCTGGGATTGAATCCCACATCAGGACTGCTCTGCTCTGCTCTGAAATCTGCTCTGCAGGGAGCCTGCTTCCCGCCCCCCCCCCGCCCCCCCCCCCCCTGCCTGCCTCTCTGCCTACTTGCAATCTCTCTCTGTCAAAAAAAAAAATAAAACCTAAAAAAAAAAAAAAAAAAGATGGCCATTCTAGAAGAAATGACAAGTGCAACAGGCTTCAAGAAGCCAAATCTAGGGCATGCCAGCCCAAGTTTCAGTCCTGGTGGTGCCTGGATCACAAACTTCCCGGAATAAAGCAACTTGGGCCCTAACTTTAGGGTCCACGCTGTGTATTTTTCAAGTTGCATTCCCTTCCACCCATTCTGATGGAGCTGTTGCCAGGCAAATCTGAGTCATATGTTATGTGCTTCAAATACCTGTGGGATATTGTTAGTTTTTGACACTTTCTTATTGTCCCACTCACCCTTGCATTTTCTTGCACTAATTTTCATTCAAAGCTAAACTTAATTATGAAGTACCTTAGAGTTCAGTCTCAAACGTCCACTGCTATGAAGAAAACAAAAAATCTACCCTTGTCTTACGGAGTGGAGTGACGTCAGGGGTGGGGGCGGAAGGTCCTGGAGGCTGCCTGCCTGTTTCCATGGCTGTGTCCCTTGGCATCAGTGTGCCTTTGCGGCCTCACCTGAGCCTGCCCAGAGCAGGGGCTGGCTGTGGGAAATTGGACAGGGGTGAGGGGATAGAGAAAAAGTAACAAACAATGCCGCCAGCCAACTAGAGATTTTGAGGAATGCCTCAAACGCTCTCTAAAGGACAGAGAGCAGAGAACCCATCTATGAATAACTAAAAGCAAAGGAAACTTCAGACCCAAACATGGGCATTAACATTTTCCACAGAAGGAGTAGTACGTAATTGAGTCCAGAGTCAAGATGGAGAGAGAGGAAGTGCTGGGGCATTCCTTGGGAAGATGCTTTTAGGACTGCTGGCCCCTCCCCAGTGTATTAAGTGTAGAAGCGCTCACCTATAGGCTGAAGCCCAGAGGGTAGGCAATGCCCCAGGAAGCCACCGTCCTCAAGGTAGGCAGGAGCGCCCATACCTAAGGTACACAGCTTGTATCCCAATCACTGGGGTTATGTTACACCAAACAGGATGGGCAGAGGGTGTGGGATTCTCAAATACAAAGATGAGCACACAACCAAGAATGGGAAAACATCTGGGGAAAATCAACACCCTGAAAGACAGGCACCAAATTTAATTAACAAAAGAACTAATACCCAATAAAAGAGAGTTAATACAATGAATAGAAAAAGACTAGAATACAGAAAATTAACATCCCTAGAGACATTAAAGAGGACATCTCATCCATGAAAAAGAAACAACTAGATATCCCAAAAGTTTTAATTTTATTGACATTTTAAAAAGATAAACTAAATAGTAGAAACAGATAAAAGATGCGCTAGAGGGGCGCCTGGGTGGCTCAGTGGTTTGGGCTGCTGCCTTCGGCTCAGGTCATGATCTCAGGGTCCTGGGATAGAGCCCCGCATCGGGCTCTCTGCTCCGCAGGGAGCCTGCTTCCTTCTCTCTCTCTCTCTCTCTGCCTGCCTCTCTGCCTACTTGTGATCTCTGTCTGTCAAATAAATAAATAAAATCTTAAAAAAAAAAAAAAGATGTGCTAGAAAATCAAACAATTTTATAAGAACACAGTACAAAAAGACAAAAATAAAGTGTGAAAGAAAAATTAAGAGACTTGAAGGATAAATGTGGGCCAATATTTGTGCAATAGAAACTCCAGAGAATAGAACAGACACAATGAAAGAGAATGATGATGATGATGATGATGATGATGACAGAAGATTTTCCAGGGCTAAAGAAGAACACAAACCTTCAAATTGAAAAGGGATACCTACTGCTTTAAATGGGATAGATGTTAATACTGACCTATTTAAATGGATTAAATATCCAACCTGTCAGAAAATATCTTGACTCTGTATGCACACAGTAATAGTGATTTGAAATATATAAAGCAACAACAGAGAAATATAAGGGAAAATTGGCAAGTTCAGAGAAATCAACTAGATGAAGTAAATAAAAATTAAGTAGGATCTATTGCAGTAGTTTGCTAATGAGCATAAAAATTTCCTGCCTTATTAAAAACGCAGATTCCAAACAGTCCATTAGGACCCTACGACCCAGCCCCCCCATCTAATTCTATATCTTTGAGTGAGAAATTTCACATTTTTAATAAGAAGCCCAGGTGATTCTGATGTGGGTGGTCTGAGCTATACTTTAAGACTCACCAGGTTAAATACTCAATAAATGGCTTGACTTTCTAGATACATAGAGAACTTTGTACCAAAAGAAGAATATTATTCTTTTGAATAACATGGAGTAGTCATAAAAATGATCTGGTAGACAAGAAACAAAATTTCAAAAGCTCCCAAAAACCAGAAACCAAACAAACCATCCTCTGATCATAATATAGTATAATTAGAAATTACCACAAAAGGACAGGAAAAAAAAAAGACAAACAAGAAAGCTATGTACTTGGAACATTAATAAAAACTCTCCTATATAAAGAGGGAACTCCCTCCCCTCCCGAATCACAAACCAGTTAGAATTAAATGATCATGAAAACACTACACACATAGCAAAATTTGTGGGATAAGGACAAAGCAGTATTTGGAGGAAAACTTATAGCCTTAAAAACTGTTGTATTAGAAAACAAGACTGGAAATAGATGAATTAAGTGCTTAACACAACAGGCTGTAACATGGGGTGGGGAGAGAACCAAAGCAATCAATTAAAGCACCAAGTTTAGGGCAAGAATCAAGATAAAAGTAAAAATGAACCAAAACTGGGGCACCTGGGTGGCTCAGTGGGTTAAGCCTCTGCCTTTGGCTCAGGTCATGATCTCAGGGTCCTGGGATCGAGCCCCACATCAGGCTCTTTGCTCAGCGGGGAGCCTGCTTACCCCTCTCTCTCACTGCCTGCCTCTCTGCCTACTTGTGATTTCACTCTGTGTCAAATAAATAAATAAAATCTTTTTAAAAAATGAACAAAACAGAAGCCAATAAATGAATGAGTGAAAAATAAGTAAATGATGAACTAAAGGGTTCCTCAATAAAACTTAAAGCTGGGTATGGTTTGGCTAGGTAGGTGGAGAGAGCTTTCCATGTTTTACTCACCTCTGAATAATTTCACTCTTTTCTAATGAGAAAGCACTCATATGTTAGATGTCATATTAAACGATACAAAATAATGTACAAATACCTAAGAAGTCCTACATAGACTATAACTGCAAGAAATACATGGCATTATTTATTCCAGTAGTGACCCAGAGGTTAGTTAGTCTTTACTTTCATTAAGACTGCAAAGGAAGCGTTAGTAGCTCAGATACCATCCGGTGCCTTGACGTACAGAAATGCTCTATTGGGTGAAAGGATCACTCTATCTCTCACTTCTGGACCAGCATTTCATGGGCAGTGAGTGCTTGCTCAGCACCATTCCCCATGAATCATTCAAACTCATTACTGAAGAATTCCTGTACAGCTGGCCTTATGCTGTCTGACCCTCCTGCCCAGGGCACGGCCTAATGCCATCAGTTAGGCTGTCCTTTGGTCTGAGCTGTCTAGCTAGGCATCTCTGGGTACATTCAGGGCACCTTGCCCCCCGGTGGCTCTGGGTACCAGAGGTGCTAACTCCAGTGTCCCTGGAAAGGAGAAAGACCTCTCCTTCCTCTTGTCAGGAAGACACAAAGCTTTCTAAACCAGTGGTTGCAAGCCAGTGGTCTCAGGCCGAATCTGGCCAGCCATATATTTTGTTTGATCTATAGAAAATAGTGAGTTAGTAATCAACATTAAAAAAAATTGGGGGGGGGGGCACCTGGGTGGCTCAGTGGGTTAAAGCCTCTGCCTTCAGTTCAGGTCATGATCCCAGGGTCCTGGGATCGAGCCCCACTTTGGGCTCTCTGCTCAGCAGGGAGCCTGCTTCCCTTCCTCTCTCTCTGCCTGCCTCTCTGCCTGCTTGTGATCTCTGTCTGTCAAATAAATAAATAACAATCTTTAAAAAAAATTTTTTGGAGAAACCAAGCACAAACAAACCCAGATACCTGGCTTCTCTTAAAGTTAGAAAGCCTGGTATCACTGGGCCTCTGTTTCCACACAATGACAGCCAAGCTGTGTTGACAACACTGTTACCTCTGCCACAACAGCTCCCTGCCATGCCCTGATACCCAGGCCAAGGGATATTACCCACTTGTCTCACTATGTCATGTAAAATACTCAAATAATTCATAATAAAACAGGACGCCCAGGGAAGGTGGTGAAATAGGAAGATTCTAAGGCCACCTTGCCCCACGGATACAACTAGATAACATCCACATCAGTGTAAATAACCCAGAAAGTGACCCAAAGATGCAGAACAGACTCTCCACAGCTAAACCCAGAGAAGAGGCCACATTGAAGAAGGCAGGTTGAGCACGGATGCAGTCGGGAGCTAATCGGACCTGTGGGACTGTCCGTAGGGGGGACAGAGGGAGGGACATCGCAGGTGTGGAGAAGGGAGAGAAACAGACCCTCCCACAAGCACCCCAGCCTAGGGAACCTGTGTAAGGAAGACAAATCCCCATAACATATGGCTTTGAACACCAGAGGGGCTCAATCTCACTTATAATCAGTGAAGCTTGACACATGGAGCTTTAAAAAGTAGTTGCTTGGCTCTGGGAGATACAAGAGAGTGAGAGGAAACTGAGTCCTTGTCCTTAGGGAGAGAGCCCAGAAGATACAGCCCCGAAGCAGCAATTCAAAAAACGCGTAGGGTGAACGGGTGCGACATGTGTTTGCTAGTGTCACGGTGTGTGCCAGAGGGGTGGGAATCTTAGCAGACTTCTCCAGGAGCAAAGGAGCCGATGAGTGCCATTTCCCTTACCTGTCCCCCAGTCTAGACACATAGACACCTGTGGGGACCAGCACAGCACCAACCCCTTCTAGCTTGCTTACAGTGTGCCTGCCCCTAAGTTCTCCTGTGGACATACACCCTCCAATATGTCCTTGGCTGGAGCCCATCCAAAGTGGTGTCACAAGCCTAGGAGTGTGCAAGCAGCCCCACTTGGTAGGGGCCAGTACTGCTAAAAGTGACTCTTGCCCCAGGGACAGAAGATAATTACGTACACCAGTCCAAGTGTGGCTCTAGCAGGGGGCTGGGGGCAGACATCTGGTCTGTGCAAGCCCCGCCCACCAACAAAAGCTTCTCTGGGACAACACAGGGAAAGCTTCCTATAGTTTGGTGCTACTGCATTTCTGGCAAATGCTGGATATGACTCAACTCAAGCCCAAGGCGGAACAAGATTGGCCTGCTAACAACACAGGGACCAAACACTGCCCTCACTAGGCAAAGAGAGCCACTGCAGACGACTGGACTGACAGGAGCACCAGCTCAGCTACAACAGGCAGGCACATGCAACACACATAGGAGACATCCTTGAGGTTCTGAAAACAGGGGACATTGCACTGCAGGCCACCACAGGACCTCTTCTTTGTAAGGCCACTACCTTCAAGACCAGGAGATGTAGCTGACTTTCCTAACACATAGATAGAGGCACAGAGAGTTAGACAAAATGAGGTGCCAGAAGAAAATATCCCAAATGAAAGAATGGGACAAAATCACAGCAAGAGACCTAAATAGAACAAAGACAAGAAAGTACTTGATAGAGAATTTAAAGTAATGGTCCTAAAGATACTCACTGGACTCAACAGTGGAAGGCTTCAGTGAGACAAGAAAGAGATAGAAAACATAAAAATGAACTAATCAAAGAAGAACGTGATAACTTAAATGAAGAATGCACTCAAAGGAATGAATAGTAGGCTAGAGAAAGGAGAACAGATTAGTGACCTGGAGGTCAGAGTAACGGAAAGCAAGCTAAACAGGAGAGAGAAAAAGTAGTAATAAAAAATGAAAATGGGGCATATGGAGGCGAAGTTGGTTAAGCCGATAACTCTTGATTTCGGCTCAGGTCATGATCTCAGGGTTCTGGGATCAAGTCCCGCATCAGGCCCTCTGCTCAGCGGGGGGTCTGGTTAAGGATTCTCTCCCTCTCTCTCCCTGTCCCCTATTTGCTCTCATTCTCTCTCTAAAATAAATAAGTAGCTCTTAAGAAAAAAAAAACCCAGTCATAAAACAAGTAAAAAATTGGTAATAAGTATATACCTATCAATAATTACTTTGGAACAAATGCTCTTATCAAAAGACACAGGGTAACAGAGTAGATAAAAAAAGCAAGACCCACCCATATGCTGCCTACAAGAGACTCATTTCAGACATAAAGACACAAGCAAATTGAAAGCAAAGGGATGGGGGCGCCTGGGTGGCTCAGTGGGTTAAAGCCTCTGCCTTCGGCTTGGGTCATGATCCCAGGGTCCTGGGATCGAGCCCCGCATCGGGCTCTCTGCTCAGCGGGGAGCCTGCTTCCTCCTCTCTCTCTCTGCCTGCCTCTCTGCCTCCTTGTGATTTCTGTCTGTCAAATAAATAAACAAACCTTAAAAAAATAATAAAGCAAAGGGATGGAAAAGCATTTATCATGCAAATAGAAGTGAAAAGAAAGCTTGGATAGCAGTACTTATTCAGACAAAATAGACTTTAAAACAAAGACTCTAACAAGAGACAAAGGACACTATGTAATCACAAAGGGAATAATCCACCAAGAGTAATAACAATTGGAAATACTTACATAAGCAATATAGGAGCACCTAAATACATAAAGCAGGGAATAATAAACATAAGGGAAGTAATCAATAGTAACACAATAATAGCAGCAGACTTTAACATCACACTTATGTCAATGGACATATCTTCCAAGCAGAAAATCAACAGGGAAACAGTGGCTTTGAATGAAATATTGGACCAAATGGGTCTAACAGATATATTCAGAACCTTCTATCCTAAAACAGTAGAATACATGCTCTTTTCAAATGCACATGAAATATTCTCCAGAACAGACCATATATTAGGTCACAAAACAAGTCTCAATTCAAAAAGACTAAAGTCATACCATGCATCTTTTCTGACCATAATGCTATGAAACTAGAAATCAACCACAAGAAAAAAAAAAACCTGAAAAAAGCACAAATACATGGAGGTTAAATAACACACTACTGAACAAGGAATGGGTCAACCAAGAAATCAAAGAAGAAATTAAAAAAAAATACATGGAGACAAATGAAAATACGATGGTCCAAAACCTTTGGGACACATCAAAAGCTGTTCCTAAGAGGTAAGTTTATAGCAATACAGGCCTACCTCCAGAAGCAAGGAAAAGCTCAAGGAAGCAACCTAACCTTATACCTAAAGGAACTAGAAAAAGAACAAACACAACCCAAAATCAGCAGAAGGAAGAAAATAATAAAGATTAGAACAGAAATAAATGAGGGGTGCCTGGGTGGCTCAGTGGGTTAAGCCTCTGCCTTGGGCTAAGGTCATGATCTCAGGATCCTGGGATCGAGCCCCACATCCGGCTCTCTGCTCGGTGAGGAGCCTGCTTCCCCGCCCCTCCCTCCACTCTGCTTACTTGTGATCTCTCTCTGTGTCAAATAAATAAATAAATAATCTTAAAAAAAAAAAAAAAAGAACAGAAATAAATGAAATAGAAACTAAAAGAATAATAGAACCAGGAGCTGGTTCTTTGAAAAGATCAACAAAATTGATAAACCTAGCCAGACTCATTGAGAGAGACACAGAGAGACAAAATCAGAAAGAGGAGCCACAAAAACAGACACCACCAAAACACAAAGGATTACAAGAGAATATTATGCAAAATTATATGCCCCCCAAATTGGACAAACTAGAAGAAGTGGATAAATTCCTACAAACACATAACGTCCCCAAACCGAACCAGGAAAAAAACCCAGAAAATTTGAACAGGCTGATTACCAGGAAAAAATAAAAAAATTTGAACAGTGAAATTGAATCAGTAATCAAAAAACTGTCAACAGACAAAAGCCCAGATCAGTTGGCTTCACGGGTGAATTCCAGCACACGTTTAAAGAAGAGCTAATACCCATTTTTCTCAAATTATTCCAAAAAGTAGAAGAGGATGAAAACTTTCTAATTCATTCCATGAGGCTAGTATTATCCTGACACCAAAACCAGATAAAGACATTACCAAAAAAAAAAAAAAGAATTGTAGGCCAATGTCACTGATGAATACAGATGCAAAAATCCTCAACAAAATATCAGCAAACCAAATCCACCAGTATCTTAAAGAAACCATTCACCATGATCAAGTGGGATTTAGTACTGGGCTGCAAGGATGGCTCAATATTCGAGAACCACTCAATGTGATGCACCAAATCAACAAGAGAGATGATAAAAACCATACGGTCATTTCAATTGGTGCATAAACACCACCTGACCAAGAGCAATATCCATTCATGGTGAAAACCATCAACAAAGTAGGTTTAGAGGGAACATAGCTCAACATGATAAAGGCCATGTATGAAAAACCCAGGACTAACATCATGCTGAGATAAAAAAAAAACTCCGAGTTTTCCCCTAAGGTCAGGATCAGGACAAGGAAACTAGAGAAAGGATGTCCACTTGCAACACTTTTTTTTTTTTTTTATTAAGATTTTATTTATTTATTTGACAGAGATCACAAGTAGGCAGAGAGGCAGGCAGAGAGAGAGGAAGGGAAGCAGGCTCCCTGCTGAGCAGAGAGCCAGACACGGACGGGTCTTGATCCCAGGACCCTGAGATCATGACCTGAGCTGAAGGCAGAGGCTTTAACCCACTGAGCCACCGAGGCACCCCTGCTTTCACCACTTTTATTGAACATGGGACTGAAGTCCTAGCCATAGCAATCAGACAAGAAAAAGAAACAAAATGCATCTAACTCGGCTAGCAAGAAGTCACTAACCGCAGACAACATGATACTATATAGAAATCTCTAAAGACTGCACTAAACAACGACAAGAACTGATAAATTAATCCAGTAAAGTCACAGGATCCAAAATCAATGTACAGAAATCCACTGCATTTCTATACACTAATGATGAGGTAGCAGAAAAGGAAATTAACAACCCCACTTACAACTGCACCAAAAAGAATAAAATACCTAAGAATAAACCTAACCAAGGAGGTGAAAGATCTATACTCAGAAAACTATGCAACATTAATGAAAGAAATTGAAGATGACCCAAACAAATGAAGAGATATTCCATTCTCATGGACTGGGAGAACAAACATTGTTAAAATGTCCATACTACCCCAAAAGCAATCTACAGATTTAATGCAATCCCTATTAAAATACCACCAACATTTTTCAAATAGATAGAACAAATAATCGTAAAATTTGTGAGGAACCACAAAAGATCCCAAATAGCCAGAGCAATCTTGAAAAAGAAGAAAAACACTGAAGGTATCACATTCCCAGATTTCCAGATATACCACAAAACTGTAGTACTCAAAACAGTATGGTACTGGCACAAAAAACAGACACACAGATCAATGAAGCAGAATAGAAGGCCTAGTATTAAACCCACACTTATATGGTCAATTAATTTTCAACAAAGTGGGCAAGAATATGCAATGGGAAAAAGACAGTCTCTTAGACGAACGGTGTTGGGAAAACTGGACAGCAACATGCAGAAAGAATGAAACTGGGCCACTTTCTTATACCACACACAAAAATAAACTCAAAACAGATAAAGGACCTAAATGTGAGACCCGAAACCATAAAAATCCTAAAAGCACAGACAGTAATGCCTCTGACATCAGCCGTAGCATTATTTTCCTAGATCTGTCTCTCGAGGCAAGGGAAACGAAAGTGAAAATGACCTGCTGGGACCACATGAAAATGAAAAGCTTCTGAGGCACCTGGTGGCTCAGTTGGTCAAGCATCTGACTCTTGATTTGGGCTCAGGTCATGGTCTCAGGGTCCTGGGATCAAGTCATGCATCCGGCTCCCCATCAAGCGGGGAATCTGCTCGTCTCCCTCTCCCTCTGCCCTTTCCCCCCAGCTCTCGCTCTCTCTCTCTTTCAATTAAAAAAACAACTCTTTTTTTTAAATAACAAAAAGCGTCTGCGCAGCAAAGGAAACAATCAACAAAATGAAAGACAATGTACTGAATGGGAGAAGGTATGTGCAAGGGTTAGTATCCAGAACGTCAAGAACTGACACAACACCAAAAAAAAAAAAAAAAAAAAGATCTACTTAAAAAATGAGCAGAAGACATGGGCAGACATTTCTCCGTAGAAGACTTCCAGAGGGCCAACAGGCACATGAAAAGATGCTCAACATCACTTTGATGTAAATCAAAACCACAATGAGATCGCACCTCACACCGGTCCCAATGGCTAATATAAAAAACACAAGAAACGATAGGTGTTGGCAAGGATGTGGAGAAAAAGGAACCCTCGTGCACTAGGGAGCCGAAGCTGGTACAACCAGGATGAAGGCTCCTCAAAAATAACTAAAGAATTAGTATATGATCCCATAATTCCATAAATATTGGGTATTTACCCAAAGAACAGGAAAACACACATTCAAAAAGATACACATACCCCCATGTTTATTACAGCATTATTTATAATAGCCAAATTACAGAGGCAACCCCAGTGTCCAACGATGGATGGCTAAAAATGTTGTGACACAGATATCTGATGGACTATTACTCAGCCATCAAGAAGAATGAAATCTTGCCATTTGCAACAACGCGGATGGAGCTAGAGAGTATTATGTGAAATAAGTCCGTGGAAGACAAATACCATGTGATTTCACCATATGTGGAATTTAAAAAACAAAACAATGAAAAAAAAAAAAAAAGAAAGAGACAAACCAAGAAGCTGACTCCTAGCTATAGAGAAAAACAGCTGGTCATGGCGGCTGGCAGGGGGTGGAGATTAGGTGATAGGGCTTAAGAGTACATTTATCATGCTGAGCGCGGAGTCATGTACAGAACGGCTGAATCACCGATGGTACACCTGAAGCTAATATAACACTGCAGTTAGCTACACTGGAATTAAAATAGGGCAGTGACAGTAATGACCCCAACACAGCAGGAGGCCAGCCAAGGAGACACATCTGTGAGCTGAAGCAGACCCCGCAGCCCTCTTGGCCACACCCTCTTCTATTCATCACCGTATTTTACTTCCACCTTAACATCCAGCTTAGTTCTTTCAACTCATAAATCCTCTGCTCCAGGCCCCTGTTTTCTCTGAACTGTTTTTTTTTTTCCTAGTTTGAAACATACTTTGAATGTGACTAAAGTGAGAAAAGCCAGATATGAAGGATTCGTATTCATTTTCTTAATGATGCTTTAATTACACAAAACGCTTTTCTGTTTACCTAAACTTCACCTCTTTAAACAGTCAAACCCTAAATAAAATAATTTTCTATGAAAATATTTCTAGGGCCACCTGGGTGGCTCAGCCGGTTAAGCGTCTGGCTTCCGCTCAGGTCAGGATCCCAGGGTTCTGGGATCGAGTCCCACATGGGGGTCCCTGCTCCGTGGGGAGCCTGCTTCCTCCTCTCTCTCTGCCCCCCCCACCCTGCCTGTGCGTGCTCTATCTCTTTCTCTCGAGTGCACACATTCTTTCTCTCTGTCAAATAAATAAATGAAATCTTTAAAAAGAGAAAGAGAGAAGGAAAATATTTCTAAAATACATTAGGACTTTCTCGCCGCCTTAAAACATAATTTTGTCTTTCCTTGATCCTAATGGTCGATGTTCTGGATAGAAATTGATCTGTAATAGAGGAGATGCCATCAGGAGCTATTATGGTTTTGTGTCTCTCATTTATTATTTTAAGCAATATCCTCTGCCACCGAGTTTCTGGAAGTACAAATTACGGTTTGGGAGGCAAGGGCGGAGCTCCCTCCCATCCTCTTCTGGCTTTTACGAATCTCTTGGGTTTTTGTTCTTGTTTTGTTTTGTTTTTTACTTCACAGTTATCTCACTTTTATATGACGAAGAAAGATTTGAACTTTGAATTTTAAAATTCCTTTCTTTTATGGTCCCAGACCTAACCCACAAGGTCCAAATTATCTCCAAAACTTTCCTTCCATCTGAGGTAAACTGAAATCTTTAGGTCTTCTGATTCAGAATCACTGGAAGTTCTTCTGTTAAAAACACAATCTTCTAAAAAAGATTTATCTATTTAATTGAAAGAGATCAAGCAAGCAGGTCTCCTATACAAATTCCATTAACTTAAAATGAAATCTAAAATATGTATTTCAAACAAATATCCTAAGTGATTCTTGGGCATATCAAATTTTGAGATCTGCAGCTCTGTCTTTTCTTAACGCTCCGGGTCTCAAACATTGCTGCAAATTACACTCATGTATGTTGGTGCTTTAAAAAACAAAAACAAAAAACAAAACAAAATGAAACAAAAAAAATGCGTGAGCCCAAACCCAGGATCCGAATCTGAGCCTCTGGAAGGTAGGACATGTGCATTTGTGTTTATTTAGTTAGCTTTTACTTTTTAGGTCACATTTATTGTAGATTTCATATGCTGTTTGTAGGAAACAACAGAGACAGATCCCATGTACCCCCCATGGTAACACCCTGCATAATTATGAAGCAGAACAGCACAATTGGGAAATTAACATCAATACAATCCTACTCAGCCTTTCCAACTACGTCTCCTTTTTTTTTCTTTTAAGATTTTATTTATTTATTTGATAGACAGCGAGAGAGGGAACACAAGCTGGGGGAGTGGGAGAGGAAGAAGCAGGCTTCCCGCAGAGCAGGGAGCCTGAGGTGGGGGCTCGATCCCAGGACCCTGGGATCATGACCTGAGCCAAAGACAGACGCTTCACCCACTGAGCCACCCAGGTGCCTCTCAACTCGGTCTCCTTTTAAACTTTTCTCTTTCTTTCTCCGCTGATGCTTAGCTCTGTTGAAGCAGAGTATCTCTTCCTTAATGTGCTAGCTTCAAAAAAAATAAATAACTTTATTTAAAAAAAAAAAAAAAAAAAGCTAAACCCACAGAAAACCTACCAGAATTGCAAAACGGAAGGTTATACTGCTCCCCAAAAACCCTTCACCTACACCTTCACAAATTCTCGGAAGACCTGAGAACGAGGACCTTCTCTTCCATAAACACAATATAATCCTCAAGTTCAGGAAATTTCACATCGATACAATATAATACAGCGAGTTTTCAAATTTGTCTATTTCCCAAAGCATCCCAACACTCAGAGCAGTTACCACCCTGACACCACCCGGCCCCGGCCCCACCGCAAGGATCACATGCGGCCTAACTGTGGTATCTGGTTAGCCTCTTTTAACTGGAATAGGCTTTCTCGTGCCGCCGATAGTTCTGAAGAGCCCAGCCCAGCTGTTTCGCAGACAGTCCCTCGATTTGGCTTTGGCTGGTGGTTTCCTCACTGGATTTCATTTTTGAAAAACATTTTTTCATCATTGTTCCCAGCTCTGAGTTCGCTACGGAGAGGTCTTCTGGATCCTAAGCTCAGCTGACAGATGGCCACCTCTCGGCCCCTCGCTTCCCGGCAGCACACCAATTATATTCAAAACCGACCGCTGCCCCTACAGAGAACTGGGCACTCCGGGGAGCAAAAGCAGCTCCGCGGAATTCGCAGCCTACGATCGTTAATCGCAAGGAGTAAGGAGCCATGGGGTCCGGGTTTCCGGTCCGGGTTCCTCTGAGGCCTGGTCTCCTTTCTCTCCTGCTTAGCACCTGAGTGCCTGGGTGGCCCACTCATGTGCCTCCGGCTCAGGTCATGATCCCGGGGTCCTGGGATCGAGTCCCACACTGGGCTCCCTGCACAGAAGGGAGTCTGCCTCTCCCTCTACCCCTCACCCCTGCTTGTGCTCTCTCTCACACACACTCTCTCTTTCTCTCAAATAAATAAATAAAATCTTAGGAAAGAAAGAAAATACCTAGCATCTAACTCACAGGGTTAACGCAGGAATGGAGGTAACCTACTAACACAGTGCACAGAACTTAGGAAGGTTCACTTAATACAAGCTTCCACTATCTTTAAAAAAAATAGCATTGGGGCGCCTGGATGGCTCAGTGGGTTAGGCCTCTGCCTTCGGCTCAGGTCATGATCTCATCGTCCTGGGATTGAGCCTCACATCAGGCTCTCTGCTCGGCAGGGGGCCTGCTTCCTCTTCTCAGCCTCCTCTCTGCCTGTGTCTCTGCCTACTTCTAATCTCTGTCTGTCAAATAAATAAAATCTTAAAAAAAAATAAAAATAAAAAAAAATTTAAAAATAGCATCAGGTCAAATTTCACATGTATTGTTTTAAAACTAGTGGGGGACCCGAGGTTTTTGTGAAAGCCACATCTGGCTGTGACCAGCGCCATCTTCCCAGGTGTAGGGGAAGATGCTCTCATGGGGCCCGACCTCCAGCCTAGCGGCTTGGTTCTGGGAGAGACCCCGGCCCTTCGTGGGGACATGAGGCTGAAATGCATCTTACCATCACATCCTGGATAGTTAAGAGGATCCTTTCTTTGTCGGTATTGCTCGCAGGGTCAGGGCATCCGTGGGTGTCCAGAAGGGAGAGATGAAAATCACAGGGCGTGGTGTCAGTGGAAGACTTGGTGCCCTAGGGACAAGTGGAGAGAACAGGTGTGGGGAAAGCGACTCACGTCCCTGAAGACGTGCTGGGTCCCTTGTCCTCTCCGTCGGTCTCCATGCCTTCCAGTTCCCTCCTCACCTCCTCCTCCTCCTCTGCGCCAGCTCCCAAAGCTGACTGGGTCAAACCCATCCCTGCCTCCCCCACACCACGGCAGGCACACGGAAAGTAAGCAGACTTGGGCCGCCCAACACCTAAACACTGGCTCAGTGAGGACCAAGTGAGGGCTGGTGTGGAGGTGCGGCTACCACATCTGGTTGAATAAAAAAAGGCAGGCTTATCAGAGAGGGCAGAGGGTCTATAATCCCATCTATGGGAAAATAACAATAAAAAATAAAGGCGGGGGGCCTGGGTGGCTCCATCCAGTTAAGCGTCTGACCCTTGCTTTCCGCTCAGGTCACGATCTAAGCATCTTGGGATCAAGCCCCTTGTTGGACTCCAGGCTCAGTGGTGGGCCTGCTTGATAGTCCCTCTCTCCCATTCCCTCTGCCCCTTTCCCCCCAATAAATAATGAAAATCTTAAAAACAAAAAACAAAAACAAAAACAAAACAAGGCAAAAACGGTCCTCACCGGAAGTCATTTATATGGTTATCTAAAACAGAAGTACCCATGCAACCGCACAGGTTTTAAGCCTCACCGCTGAAATTGCTGAAGGCGGACTGAAGGCGGCAGGGCCCTGCTGGGGACCAGTGGGGCGGGCTGAGCCCCTGGAGGAGGCCCGGCCAGCGATGGCAGCAGAGAATTTCCACGGCACCCGCAGGGGCTGAGCTGTCATGGGCCTCAGCAGAGGCCACAGGGGGAGGAGCTGCTGGGGACACACAGCTTGTGACAGGTGTTTAGTTGTTTCTAAACACAGCCCGTAACAATGATTTGAGATCACTGAACTGTGTTGGGGGCAAATAACCACTTCACCCCACTTCAAGGTCCACAAAATGGAGGGAAAACTCACAGCTGGTAACAGAACTCGGGGACTAGCTAGCACTCACCAGGAATGGGCCGGGACTGGAACATTCCAGATCGACCACCTCCTCTTGGAATATAATCAATACATATGTATAATGGATAGAAGGAATCTTCATCCTGGATAGGTATACCCATCTATGGTCTCTGGGGCAGCGGAATGATGAAAGGACTTTTATTTTCTTTATTATCAGTTGAATTTGTTTATATAGACTGCACATTATCAGGGGGAAAAAGACATCTTACTAATAGAGCAGAGTGCGCACTTTGTTTCATTCCCGATACACAAATGCCGCCCTATTATCCCTTGCAACACAAAGCCCAACATGACTGAGACCTGGCACTCTGGCAGAACTCTCTGGAAAGAGGCGTCCTCTTTTTGCTGGGGTTCCTAAGCTGCCCAGGACCCTAGGGTGTCTGCCCCTCTAACTCAAAGTAGAACTCCTCATCTTTACGACGGGCTCATCTTTACGACGGGCCATCTGAGCCTTGGCCTCACCTCGTTTTCTCGCCTCTTGCTCACCCAGCTCCCAGGCACACTGATGTCCCCCCCGCACCCCAGTCTCAGGGCCTTCACGCCTGCCGTTCCTGCGCCTGGCAAGCTCTTCCCTGCAGGGCTTGCTCCCGGTCTTTCTCCGGAACCACTCCCAGGGCATCTCATCTTTTTCCAGCCCTTTGCCGTCGCTCTGATCAGCCCTATCACCTACTGGCACAGGACATACTGTTTATTGTCTGTTTTATCTTCAGTGTCTAGAACGGCGCCTACAATCTGGAGCAGGGACCGTGGCCCGTGCAGTGCACACCTGTCCCCGGGGGCGGCCGCTTCTCGGCCCCAGTTGCTGCTGCCATGTAAGGACGGGGCTCCCAAATGTTCGCCTGTTTCAAGGCAAGCCCCCAATTCACATTCTGACATGGAATCTCCTGATTCTTAAATGTCAGCTAGTAATTCTTTCAAAAGCCCCGTGCACGTCAACGGGCTGGAGGCCAACCGAGCATGTCTGTGGCACGCCGGTCTGTGAACTCACAACCGCCAAGAAATTGAAGATCACTAAGGTTATGAAGGAAGGTGGACAGGCTGGTGTGTTTCAACAGTGAAGGTCAGATGAAAAGTACACACACACGCATCTCCTTTTGCTCCATTTCAGAGCTGCACTCGCAAACAGTGTGAGGTGGCTGAGTATATTTAGCCACACGCCTTTCTCTCTCTCTCTCTTGTTCAGATTGCATCTCTAGGGCTTCTGCCTTGGTCGAACACTGGCGTCACCATTTTACTCTTTCACTTAGCAGGAAAATAACTCCAAGGGGAAATCGACTGTGAAGCCTTACGGAGTGCCCCCTCAAGATGGGGGGGGGGAGGGAAAGAAAGAAAGAGAATCAAGCACTCAGGGTGGAGAAAATGAAGTGTTGGCAGAGTGCTGATTCTGAGCACGCGCGTGCGCACACAGGAATGCTAATGGAAGCTTTAATAGCTCGTGAGGGGCAGGCTGTCTGGGGCTGCGGCGAGCCTGGGAGCTTGCAAAGGAAGAACTATAGGTTCATTTACCGGGGCGGGGTGGGGGGCACCAAATGGCCAAAGGAGGAGAGGGGGGACTACCCCACTTCCTGCGTGAGGGCCAAGGGCGTGCACACGTTCTCCCACAGGGGGCGTGGCTGAGCCTGCAACAGACTGAACTTGGGGATGGACCAGCCTCCCAAGTGAAGGGAGACTGAGGCTGTTTGCACAGACATGTGCTCAGACCCTGAGCAGGGACCTTCTGTTGATTCAGAGGCGTGTATGTGTGTGTCTGTGCGTGTGTGTGCGTGTGTGTTGTGTGGGAGGTGAGCGTTAAAGACAGTGAAGTCCACACCACAATTTTGCCTACTGTAAAATCTCATTTCTAGGGACTGGGTAGGGAACAAGGTCATTCATTGGGTCATTCTATTAAAAATAATAATAATAATTTTAAAAAAGGATGTTCTTTTTTTCTTCCCCCAGGAAGACAGAATTTCCAGTTTATTTGCAGACTGTTGTGGCCAGGATGGGAAACAAAGTGACCCTTTGCTCCTTACCTGTCCTTTGTGTGCCAAGAAGGAGACACAAACAGGCAACACCTCAGAGGAGTGTGTCCTGGATGCTATTCCCATGGCTTTTATGGGTCATATGTATTTCTTAAAGGGACGGAGGCAAGGTTTTTGTTCTTTGAGGGAGAGCGTCACATCTGCAGCCCGGACCCACAGCAGAACATAGGCCCAGTGAATGGGGCAGGGTTTGGTTTAGGGGCCTGACTTTGTCCAGCTGCTGCTAATAATTTTGCTTCTATATAACCACGGAGATGATCTACACACTCATTCTATGTATAAAAGCTATGCCCTTGGAATAAAATGCAACCAACCACCCCTGGTTGCCCCTCGCCAGGCCCATTGTGCACACCTCCTGGCCTGCTCCCTGCCCCTCCAACCTTACTTCATCCCACGCTCCCCGACTCACACGGGGCCTGCACTGCGCTCCTTCCACACGCCCAGCCTCATGGCATCTGTGTGTGCTGTTCCCTCTGCCTGCAGTCCTTTTCCATCAGGTGCTGTCCGCCCTCCTCTCCCCTCTCATCCAGCTTTTAGGACTCTGACAAATGTCACTTCCTCTAGGAAGTCCTCCTGGATACCCTAGAAGCTCTCCTGAGCCCACCACGCCTTGCCCCCACCCCTCAACTCCCTCCGGCGGTAGAGGGATTGTATGCTGCTGCTACTCTGGGGTCAGACACCAGCCTTCCTGACATCTGGCCTCCGGGGACCTAGTGAAGCATCTAGCCTGTGGTCTGGGTGCTCGCCACAGTGTGGGAGATGAATGTCGCAGTGAATGAACTCAGGGGCATATGGAAGGAAAGTCGCCATGTGCCCTGAGAGCCGCTGTGACACCAGCAAGGCCAGTCAGTCCTACCTGCGGACGGTCGCCAGCAGCACCCTGGGCCTTGGTCGTCTCATCTGCGCATGCCTCAAAACCTTCAGACGAGCCCAGAGGAGGCTCAATGTGGAGCCGCGGGCCAGCTTCTGTTCTGATCTGCACCGATTTCTAGACAGAAGAAGATGGTTTCAGAAGCAATGGAACAAATGCCTCGACTCCTCCAAGGGGTGAGCACCTTAGGGGGCAGACCGTGAGGTGGCAGGTCCCTGTCCCCCAGCAGTCATGTTATGAGGCATGGTGGCCCGGCACTGGCTTGCAAGGGCCAGCCTGGTGGGTCCTGCCCCCATTGCTCAGAAGTCTTTACTGGTTGCTACCACAAAAAGCATGCTCAGTACGATTTTTTTAAAGCAACTTTTCGGTGTGAAATACCTTATCAGTAAAATGTTAGTACATGATAAACGTCCCCAAATTGGCGTTGTGATCCAATGGGTTTAGGAGACCCTGGGTTCCCCCCCACCCCCAGGACTTCTCAGGGCCAGGGCCTGGGTGGGGGGCATAAGCGAGACATGACATTTTAGAGGGGTTACAGATCCAAGAGCAAGGGCCTCCTTAAACTTCCTGCTCTGGGCCTTGCTCTAGGGAGTCCCAGCTACTGAGAGAAGAGATTGGCCAAGCCATGTGTACTGAACGTAGCACCCTCTGAGGGACAAGGGGTTAGACCCTGCCTTTCCCCTCGTGTCCTGGGTTCAAACCCTCCACCCCGTAAAACTCCGCGGCCCTGCAGGCTTGGTGAACCGAGCTGTTATCTCAGTGAAGGACACAATGCAGGGCCTTAGTGCCGGCGGGCCTCTCCGTGGTAGGACTGAACACCTTCCTCAGCCACAGTCACATCGTTCCCCACCACCACCACCACCACCACTAGCGCTTTCACACTAGTGGCACTCCTAGTGTGTTAGAAGCTCACTTAGTCCTATAGCAACCCCGGGGGGAAACTGAGGCACGAGGCTGCATGCCGCTCACCGAAGGTCACACAGCTTAGGAAACCGCAGAGCCTTGATCTGAACCCCAGCAGGACGGCTCCAGAGGCCTTGCTCTAAACCAGGGGTGGGTCAAACGCTTCCCGTAAAGAGGACGTATTTTAGGTTTTGCCTGCCCCACGGTCTCCATCACAGTATTTAACTGTCCCACTGTCATTTGAAAGCAGCCACAGATTTTGCCTAAGTAAATGCGCATGGCTAGGTCCCCAAAACACTTGATTTTTAAGAACAGGCTATGGCCAGATTCAGCCCAAGAGCTGGAGTTTGGCCACTGGCCCCGGTACTAAACTGGCCTGCTGGACTGTCCCCAGTAGGCACGTGAAAAAGAAATGTGCCCGGCTTTGACTACAGTGGCCTTTGGGGAGAAGAGAGGGAAATTAAGAAATTTCCTGAGACTATCGAACACTCAAAAAAGTAGGCAGGGGCATGGTTATAGATCATTCGAGAAGAAGATCTCGGCAAGAAAGAGGAAAGAAAAAGAGAGGCTGGAAAATGCAGGTGGGGAGTCCCCTGTCCGAGAACGGGAGAGGCAGAGGGGCAGAAGGAAGGTGCTCTGGGACACGTTCCCTTCGCCTGGGCCGTCCGTCCCTTGGCGATGCCCCCACCCCCATGCTCCAAGTGTGGCCACCCGGCCTCCCGGGCTGCAACAGCTGGCTCTCAGAGCATTTCCCATGGTGGCCGAGGTCTGTACGGAGGGGAAGCAGTACACAGAATACCTAAAACCTGGGGCTTCCTGGCCAGGAGACTCCTGAGAGCTTCCTTGCCTCGGGCCAGGATGAAGCTATGAGGGCTTTGAAGTTCATCTCCAAGATAGATTTTCAACCATAACTCCGGGGAGGGCAGGCTCCCCCCTTCTCCACAGGAATCACTCAATAGCGCCCAAATGCTTTAATGAGAGAGACACAGAGGGAGAGAGACAGACGGAAGGAGAGAGAGCAGGACGGCGGGATAAGGGGAGGCGGTGTGGAGGGGGGACGGGCAGAGGGAGGGGCGCTGGGCACGGGGCACAGCCCGGCCCCTTCACGGCTCTCTGTTCCTTTATCTAGAAAGGGAAGGCCTAGACTAGGACCTCACTACTCCATGTACTCCACTGGTGTGTGCCCCAGGAGCCTTGGCTTCTCCTGGGGAATTTGTGAGAAAGGCTGCTTTTCAAGCCCGCCTTAGAGCTAGGCATCAGAACCCGCATTTCCACAAGAGCCCGGGTGACTCACATGCACACTGAAGTTCCAGTAGTGTGAGCCGAAGTTTTGTTGGCAGGTGGGGGGCTGCTGTGCCCACCTATCGCCTCCCTTCACTGCCGTCTTCGGGCAAAGGCGCCCTGCTTTTCTTTAGGGAGATCCTCTTTCTCCTCACCCCCAATCCCAGTGTTCCTGTGGAGCGGAGTCCACGGGAGGCTGGTGTGTATGACAGGCCCAGCAGAACTGAGCACTAGATCCTGCTGGCCCAGAGCGACTAGGTGATCGGTTCAGGGGAGCCAAGAAATGCCAACAGCAGGGTGACAGAATGTAAGGTGGCTGCTGGTGGTGGCCCCCTTGGCATCACACAGAGCAGCAAGGAGAGAAACAGAGTTGAGAGGTGGAGAATGAGCCCTGCTACACTGTCTGAGCACCTGTATCCAGCCATGCCTGAGCTGGGCTTTCCCACTGGCGAGTGAAAGCGCTGTGGCCTCAGTGCAGTTCTGCTGGTCTGATCTGAATGACAGATACGAGAAGGACCTCCAGGGTCCCAGGAGGAGAGGGCGGGCAGGTCTCTCTCCACTGCCGCTTTTCCATCCTCCGTTTGACCAGAAGCATCCTTCTCCCTCCTCGGAGCTTGACACAACTGCTCGCCTTGCCAGAAGGTCAGGGGACGGTTTTGCAGTAGGCATGAGGGCACTTAATTGGGAAATTCTTACTGAATCCTGACTGCATACAAGGTTCTGGAAGCATGTCAAGATAGCAAAAAAAAAAAAAAAAAAAAAAAAAAATGTAACCACCAACGGCCTGGCCTTAGGGAGTTCACACAGCACACACCATGGAAGAACACGTTTAGGAAGCAACATCTGACAAAATTAACGTAGTCCAGAAAGAGTTTTCAATGCTGAGTGGGTGCTGGAGAGGGGAAGAAATAGGCTTCCATCTGGCCTGCTCTCCCACCCCAGCCCCAGGGAGGTGGCTCTGCTGCCGCTGGAGAAGATGGGGAGCCGTCTCCCCCACATGGCGACGCCCACCTCCCAAAAGGAGCTCGAGGCTGGCAGGTTCCAACCCCGCCCCCAGGAGGCGCCCGCTCCCAGCCTCCTCCCCACCTTCACAGGCTCACAAGGATGATGCCCGAGCTCCTGGCTGGCTCCCTGCCTGGCATGCTGCTTTACCCAGAGTGGGTGCCTTTAAGTGGCTGCTCTCTCTTGCCTACCTGTGGCGCCCAGACCTGGGTAGACCCCTCAGTATCACCCACGTGCCAGGACAGGATTTAAAATCCAGACACCCCTGTTCCAGTTTGCCAGCCCAAGGCCATGCCCAGAGTGATCTGTGTGTATCTACTGCCCCCTCAGCAGAGCGTTCTAACAGGTGTGCATTCAAGCTTCTGCAGTTGAGAAATATCAAGGCTAGGGGTTGCCCTGTATGGTTGTTCAGGTTGTGCAGTATGTGAGTGGCTCCCCCTAGAGGCAGAGAGCTCTGAAGATCCTGCCAGGCAGGTTTGGGGTGGGGAGTAAATCTACCTTATTTGCTAGGTTCTTCCCGGATTTGTCTGATCTCTTACAAATAATAGCGCTCGACACTCTTGACAGTCTGCGTCATACAAGGTCGCTGTCAAAGCTGATGCTTTATGGGTTGTTTCATTTATTGTCCTCACAGCAGGGGTTTTCAAAACGCAGAAATAGGAAAACAAAGGAAAGGGCTTCACATTTGTACTCGTGAGCTTTCCTGGGGGTGCTTTAGCTGCCTGGCCCACCACAGAAAACCGGATACAGCAGCAGAGTGAGAGCAAAGCCTCTGCTTTCCATGGCAATGAACTTGCTTTCCGGTCCTTTAAGGAAAGCCCACCCCACAGTAAATTGCTGAAAGGCCAATCCCTTCACTACCAATTTAATGCTAAGAGCCGGTGATGTTCATCAAATCTGACAGCGTTTTGGTAAAGGACAGCTCTGCTGATTAGGCCGTTGTCCACCCAAGTATTACAAGGCTGAGGAAGCCATAAATCTTAATCCAGGGATAGCAGGAGAAAGATCTGAGGCTGAGAAGGGTGGGGGAGAAAGAACAGCCCCAGCAAGAGCCCATCTATCACTTCCGGCCCAGCCCACGGGTGCCACGGCGGCAGCTCGGAGGCCGACACTGAGCCGCCAGGCCCCTCCTTGGCTCTCCCACAGTTGGAGGGTCCCCAGGAAGGGTTTTCCAGGTCAGGCTCTTAGCCAGTGTCTGGATGACTCTGGGACCTTCTGGAGAGCAAGGATCCCGACAGCCCCTTCCATCAGGGGCATCTCTACCCGAAAAGTGCTTCCTAGTTGGTGGGCAAGACCCTAAGAAGGGAGCTTATTCTACTGGATGAGGTGAAGGTATTGGTCCTGGTCACTGGGAAGGGGACGTGCGACCCCAGGGAGTTTAGGGCAACAGTTGGAAAAACTGGCAAGCTAGCCAGCTGAAGAGGGCAGGGAGGCCACGGAGGGGAGCAGTGCTAGCCGGGGGTGGGCTGAGACTTCGGGGCTCCCTGAGCGCTGGGCCTCCGTGTCCCCTGCTGACCAGGCCGTGGTTAGTGCCAAAACACCGAGTGCCTATGTGGCCCCCTGCTGGGCACAGCCACACAGGAGCAACCCCAGGACTGGGAACGGGCGGTGGGACCTCTTCTGATGGAGTGGCTTTTGAGAACTGGCCACCCCTGGCCACTGGGGATTCTGCTGCCTTCGCCACTGCCAACCTCTGGCTGCCTCCAAGGACAGCAGAGCCCACCCAAAAGGGTGAGGTCGAGACTGCCTTCTTCTCCACCCTATGCACCCCAAAACCTGTCCCCATGTACTTTCTACCAGGGAGAACCTGTCCACTTAACTCCACTACTTGGGGCCAAAGGAAACCCAGTCGGTTCCTCTTTCTCCTGGCAACAGTTCGGTCGGTCCACTGGATCTATCTACTGTCCTGGAAGAGAAGCTGGGGGCCCCAAGCAGGCTTTTCGCTTCTGGTCACAGCCTAGCAGGGCGGGAGAGGGCATCCAGCCCAGGCTGACCAACTGAGAGATTCAGATGGTCTCTTTCCCGCACAGTTTCCGCAAACCAACACGGGAAGACCGGGTGATGACAGCCTGGGACGCGTCGAGGAAGCGGAGATGATGGGGACTGCGGGGCCAGGGACAGAGCTGTGAGGGGGAGGCCGGGGGACAAAGGCACAGGCTGCATTAGGCTCACGGCGGGGGACAGGGGAGCCCTGCTTCCAAGTCTCCTGCCTGGTGCTCCTACAGCCCATTGGCCCTGTGGGCACCCTTCAGAATGCAGCCGCCGGGGATCTTCTTAAAACGTGAGCCCAAACACATAACTCTCCTACTGAAGACGGTCCAGAAGATTCTTTGCATTTAAAATGAAATCCAGACTTCCTCCTAGGCTCCTTCCGGCCACTGTGTCATCTGCCTGCTGTGACCTGTGACCCCTGACCCCCACGCTCTGCCTCTCCATCTCTCCACACCGGCCACCCCAGGGACCCTTCAGCCTGACCCACCTTCCTGCCACCCCCACTGCGCCCTCCACTGGGAGACTCCCACCAGACCTTCACGGGGCTGGCTCTGCTCCTCCTCAGCAACCAGGTCAGGGGTGGCCCCCAGGGAAGACTCTGCTGTCCCCCTTCTCTAGAGCGGCTGCCCCCCAGAGCCTCCCCATGACCCCCAGGCTCGAGGGGGAAGTGTGAGCTCCAGGCCAGCAGGGCCCGGCCTGCCTCACTCACGGCGCTGACTCCAGCACCTACAATTGCCCCCACAGGCCACGGGTTCAAAGGCCCCAACGGGCCAGGTGGGAAGCCATGTGGTAGGGGGAAACAGCAGCCAGAGCACAGCAACCAACCGCAGCCACCACGTGGCCTCAGCCCGGGGCGCTAAAGGGAGTGGTAGGGACTGTGGGCACCACAGTCTGCATGTACCCGGCCTCATGGGGCGACTGTTACCGCGCTCTGCTGACGGCGGCCTCAAGGGAAGGGGAAGCCGAGCATACAGCTCTTTCCATTTTTCCAGGGAAGTCAGAATGGAGCTTTAAAAAAAAAAAAAAAAAAATACAGAAAAACTTTTGAATTTAAATGTTAGTGAGTGACTAAGATTCTTTTAAACCGTTTTGAGTCCAAAAAACATTCTCCGGGGGACAAGTTCAGCCCACAGGCCTCAAGCTGCTCACTTGGAAGTCCAGCAGGCCAGTCCTCCGTACGCTTGGACCGGCTGTCGCATCATCCTCGCGGGCGGGGCCGTCCCCCACCGTCCTCCCAGCCGGGACTCCAGGGCAAGGACCCGGCCTTGTGGGATTGTTTCCACCTCCAGAGCCTCACACAGTGCCTGGGTCAGGGTCATAAATGTTCATTTAAAATTAAAGGATGATGTCTTTTGGGACCTGACTTCTGGTCCTCTCACCACACTGAATGCTCCCCGGTTTATCCATATCAAGGGGGAATGTCCCCCAAAACACCGCATGCTGGGGGAGCAGCGTAGTAGGGGGTGGGCTCTACTCCCGCTTTCCGCCTAGGACGCCTGTGAGTTCAGTAGAGGCCAGAAAGTCGGTCTATGTTTCCCAGATGCCCTTTCTGTGGACGTTCTGGAAGCGAGCTAGGTACAGCCCATCAGCAGGCCTCCTGCAAGCAGGGAGAGCAAAAGTGGGGTGGAAAGAACAGGACACACACTGGCTGATTCTGGGCTGAGCACAGTGGCCGAGGAGACAAGTTTTCAAGTGCCCCAGCCTGGTGGGACCAGCTATGGGCAGGGCTGATCTAGCAGGCGCGGCATCAACAGAGGCCAAGAGTGGTGGTGGTGGCCTCCTGCTTTCCGGAAGCCAGCTAAGGTGACGCGTCCCTGATGCAGACCCGCGCCACCTGCCCCGCCGTGTCCTAGATAGTGGCTTTCCTGGCAGGCTGTGCTGGAAGGCTGGGTGCCATTCCAGGAGGCCCCCCAGCCTCCCACTCGGGGTCCCTCCTCTTGTCACCCGGAGAGCTTGTAAGCACCTGCTTCCCTTCATCTCTGATTACAACGGCCTGAGTGGTCTCTATGGTTAGGCACTGACTGACCCTGACCGATACAGTGCAGAAGGACAATCGCAGCCTTCACGGCATTAGGAAGCCAGGAAATTAGCCATGATTAGGCCCCGTGAAGTGTGAGACCACAGGGAGAGGTGTGGTGGGGGGGGGGGAGGGATGCTAATTAATCTTAGGCCAAGTCTTTTTAAATTGCACAGGCTTTGGGGCCAGCCGTGAAGTCACAGTCTAAGATGCAAATATGGCTCCCGATAATAGAAGGCACTCGAAACAACTAGGAGGGTCTGAAGTGGGAAGTGGAGAAAGGCTTCCTTAATGAGAAATCAACATTCATTGCTGGGGACAAAAGGAGGCCTCCGGGCTGTGGGCCCCATAGGCCTTGCTCTTCTGCACCGAGATAAGGCTGTGGGATTCAGTGGGCCAGAAAACCCCTTCAGTACTTCATTATAGACCTACAAAGGCAAGGGAAGACCAGTGGGTTTGCGGGTCACAGGTCTGGGCTTCAAACCTCCCTAGTGGCTATGTGGCTCTGAGCAAGTCACCTTATCCTTCTGGCCCTCAGTTTCATCAAGGGCACAATGACAACAGTTACAGACCTACGAGGTGATGGATTGCAAAGACGGGCCAATAAAACTTACAGAAAATTTTCCTAAAGACCCACCCATTTGGCACAGTGTAAAAGATCAGGCCCAACGTGGGTGACCACATTAAAAAGGATTACATACCACTGCTTAAGCCTCATCTCAGACCAAGTGAGTCAGAATCTCTGCGGGAAGGGACTGCCAGGTGATGTGAATGCACTGTGGGGACTGAGACCCACTGACCCCAGGCCAAGTGTGAGTAACCACAGGGTAAGGACTACATGGGCAGGAATACAGCACCTGGAGCACAGATCTAAGCTCGGGTTTTGCTGCTGTCACTTCTTAGTGGTTGGCCTTGGAAAGCTCACTTAGCTTTACCGAGCATTCATTTCCTTGGCTTCCTTAAAACAGGAGGAAATTTGGAACTTGCCCTACCAATCTGCCGTGAGGACAAAGGTACATAGTAGGTGTGCAGTAAAAGATAGCTGTGTAGGGGCGTCTGGGTGGCTCAGTGGGTTAAGCCTCTGCCTTCAGCTCAGGTCATGATCCCAGAGTCCTGGGATCGAGCCCCGCATCGGGCTCTCTGCTCAGCAGGGAGCCTGCTTCCTCCTCTTTCTCTGCCTGCCTCTCTGCCTACTTGTGATCTCTGACAAATAAATAAAATTTTTAAAAAAAATAAAAGATAGCTGTGTAAACAAGTGATCACCACGGGGCTGTGAGTCTGTGCTGGGGTGCCCCATCCCCCACCTGGAGGGGAGGATCATGCCACGGAGAGGGAACTAGAGGACCCACAGACCCCTCTACCTTCTAGGGGCCAATACCACACACAGAAAGGACACCCATGTGGTGCCCTGCCAGACGCACCAAGGCCCACAGGGATTCCCAATGCCGGGATTACGTTTCTGTTCCCACAAGAACCCTGTTCCTTATTCTAAAGCATGAGCAGGGGCCATGCGTCTCGACACTGCCCAGGGCTCCCAGACCTGGTGCCATCCGCGACGCTGGACTTTGCTGGGGGCTGTCCGCGAATTGCGTCTTAAAGCTTCCTCCGCTTCTCGCAATAGGGTTCTCCGTCCATGATCTGCAACAGGGATGAGGGAAAGAGGCTCAGTGGGGTACTGGTGGCAAGTCCACACCCAGGGAAGACCAGGGACCTCCAGCTAACATGCACTCCCCTGTGCCCGAAGTTTTGTAGGCAAAGAGAGTCCTGTTTGTAGCAGCAGGCCGGTAGAAAATGGGCCAAATGCTCAGGAGAAAGGGAATGGGGGGTAAGTCATAGCTGAAATGGGCAGGTCTGTATACAAAAGGAACAGTCTCCGAGATTCGGAAGCAGGATACAAGCCAGGTGCGCTACAGGCCAGTGTTTGTGTAAAAGAGGAGAGAAGGGAGAGATATTTGTTGGGGGAGTGAAGGTACTGCTGGTGGCCCAAGTACAGAAGAGACTCCTGCTAATCGCACCTCCTTGAAACCTGGACCAGGAAAGGCCTGTTTCTCCCAGCCAGCAGCAGGTTGGCCTGACTCCTCCTCCCCAAGAGCTAGGAGAATCATCCCATTTCCCTCATTGCCCTGGGTGCTAGGAAGCTCATGCTAAACTTGAAGCTGGACTGCAGTGTCCTTCTCCTAGGAGAAGGTTTGGGGACATCACTCTCTCCTTTTATCTCCTTGTTGTTTTGACTTGTACTGTCTGTTATGGCTTGGGACATTTCCCATACCTGTAAGGCAGTGACTCAGAACAACATGAATCAAGATTATTGTGCGACAGGCATTTTACATTTCTTATGTCATTTAATCTTCCTGGCAAGCCGGCAAGGTGGGCTTAAGTATTCTCATGTCATAGAAGAGGAAACTGAGGGTCAGGGAGGACCCTATTGCCAGAGCTCTCAAAGCTAGAGAGTGGCAGAAACCCAGCTCTGTCTCATTCCAAATGTTCTTCCTGTAATGCAGGGAGTAGGCCAGGTCCCCAGACAAAGCAGTCTGCCTTCAAGGGCACCCTGGTGTCCTCGGGATGGGTGCCCCCCTCAGTCCCATTTGACAGATGGCCTGGGAAACAAAGGCCCGGGAGGGAGACAAAGTAACCTGGCCAAAAACTGAGACCCCACCCCGTGTGCTCTGACATGTCGTTTGCTTTCCCGCCAGGTTGTTTTTGGTGCCTGTCCTGGGCCGGCTGCTGGGTGGCGTGATCCTATACCAACTTCACAAACTCCCTGAGATTTCAATACAGGACACACAGGATCAATTGCAAGTCTGTGCAGTCTGGATTAAATACACTCAGCACAAACCGTGGAGTTAAATATCACGCAGGGTTGGGTACTGAAGTGAAGACAGAGCCACTGAAAATTGGGTGTAATTTAAATTATTCTAGACACTTCTTTCAATTACTGGCATCGCAAAATGGAAAAGCCAGGAATTTACTGCTCTCATCACCTTTGCCCTGGGGGTAATGGAGGCCAAGGCTAAGTTTTAAAAGGAATAAAAAGGGATTTTGTTCTTTCTCACACTCCTGCTCTCTCTCTCTCTTTTTTTTTTTTAGAGAGAGAGAAAGGAAGTGCACGCACAGACGAGCAGGGGGCGGGGCAGAGGGCGAGACAGAATCTCAAGCAGGCTCCTCGTCTGGTACAGAGCCTGACATGGATCTCGATCTCACGACCCTGAGACCATGACCCGCACTGAAATCCCCAGTTGGCTGTTTAACCCACTGTGCCACCCAGGCGCCCCCTGCTCTCTTGCTGGCAAAGTGAGTAAACTTAAACAGGTTAACTAGTCATTTGCAGGTAAGTTTAGGGGCACAGGACGTGGCTCCACGGGGCCCTGTGACCTGTGCTCACCGTGTGTCCCCTCGGCGTGGGAGGCACTCCTGGTGAAGTCGGAGTGGACGGCTTTCCGGGGGGACGACTTCAGCTCCGAATTGGCTCCATTGACGTAGACAGAGAAACCCTGCTCCAAGTGCTCCAGCCTCAGCTGCATGGGGTCCTTGGTTTTCAGATGCTTTAATATCCTGGAAGAGAAACAATCACTTCCTCCTTGTTATGTGAGCCTGGGCCGCTGCCCACCCCCACGTGGGGAGAGAACTGTGCCTCTGACGGGCAAAGCGTCTCTAATCGGAGGCCGGGTGGCGGGTGCCCAGCTGTTCATCGACAAACAGCCTGTCAGGGGCCCATTACACACACGGAGAAGCAGCAAGGGGGAGACTGTTCCGGGCTCTGCAGGGGTGTTTCTGCTTTCGCTCTGAGGCTCAAGTGCACGTTAGCAGCAACGCAGGCACGCGTCATTCCTCGCCCCGCGGGGACCAGGAGGGAAAGCAGGCAGGTGCGAACACTGCCCAATTTCATGCATCTCCACCTTGTGTGGACAGTGGCACCTTCTCCAGGGTTTAACAAAACACGGGTCTAAGAGTCTTAGGTCCTAAGCCTTTGGACCAAGGAATTTCAGAGAATATCTACAAATCAGAAAACATCCTTCGTCAGACCAGGCAGACTGACTTTTTGCTTCAGTAAATAAATGTGTTCTCAGAAGCTCGCCTGACACCTCAAATGTCATCATTTTATATTCTGATGCAGTGAAGGTATATATCAAAGTAGGCTTTAGCTCATGCCCTTTTGGCTAAAAGGGTCTTGGTTTGAACAAGGCTGGACCTCTAGTTCAAGTTTTCTCGAGTTTTCTCTGGATTTATTCCCACACCACCAAGCTGCCTGGCAACCAGCGTGCATTCCCTTTGTGATTTTAAGTAAGTTCCTATCAAACTAGCAAAATGCAAATTTTAAAAAAATAATAGAAATAGTAACCACATAAAGGGTGTGTACAAGGTGCCAAATTTGGTTCTACTTGTGGTACGGATACAGTAGTTGGTTCTTGTTATTCGCAGTTTTGTTTTATGAAGTCCCCACAAATCCTGAGTTAGGGAATACTGAAATCTTGTTCCCAGGGGAAAATACAGGATTTGGTTTCTGTGAGCCTCTGTCGCAACAGTTTCATTAAATGATCACTACAGAACCCTGCTGCATATGCGTTCCTGTTTAAAGGCACCTTGTTTGATACATGGTTTATACATGGTTGAGACACTGACATGAAACTCAGCAGCCAACAGGTCTGTAACTCAGGCCTGAGGGAAGCTCATCTAACATGTTTTTTCTCCCTTAAGAGACATCATAGCCTTCTTGCACTTAGGAACATCAAACGCACTTCAGGACCACGCTTAGGGTACAGTTTAATCAGCAAAATCACCAAGGAAAAACATAACAATGTGTAAGACACGGCACTCAGTATATACTGTGAAAAGGCCACTTTTTTATGGGGTAAGAGCTAAAATAAGAAGGTGAAGTATTCCCTTGTTCTACTGCAGCTGGGAATGTGTGTGTGTTGGGCAGCTAAAATTTTTTGCCACTCTGCACTTGTCTTTGAATGAACACAAAAGCGCTGCAAATATTTAAAATTTACAAATAAGTTTTCGTCAGTAGATGAATTCATATTTAGGGAACCATGAATAACAAGGATTGACCATATTAAGACCTTCATCTTCTCCAACAACCCTATGGGGTAATTACTTTTATTATCCCCATTTAATAGATAAGGCACGTGAGACACAGAGAGGTTAAGTAACTGGCCCAAGGTCACACAGCAGGCACGGTGGTAGGCTAGACTGCAAACTTAAGCAATCTGGCTTGAGTGTTCACCACAGCAAAGACAACCTCTAAAGCTAAGCAAGAGGACACTGAACCTGGCAAACATAGACACTGCTGCTAATTCAGACATAATATGAAAATAGAGAAAATGCCATATGCTTGGTGTTCCCCCAGGGAGCCCACTGCAGCAAATCAGTCTTGACCAGGAACAACAGTGTTCGGTCATCACCAACCCCTGAAAGCAACCCAAATGTGCAGCAGCGGGGAATGGAACCTGCGATCCCACGTAGCTGATATCATCACTAAGAGTCTGTCCAGATGTGAGGAACTGCTTGCAATTGGGGGGAAGGGGAGGGGAGCAAAGGCAGAATAAAAACGGAACTGTGTGGTTCAGTGCCACGTTGGAAAAAGGTGGGTTTGTGGACCAGGAGTGGAAGGTGATACGTGGGAAAATCCTATCAGTTGTTGAGGAGGGCGGTGGCATTACGGGTGATCTCTTTGTTTGTTTTTCAAATGTTTCTTTAGCTGTTGATACATCCATCTTTTTCAACAATTGTGGCAGGAACATTTATTACAGACTTCTTATCTCCTGCCGGCCTTAGAAGCCTGGGAGTTGATTGTTGGGCAGGCAACAGCATGAAACACAAGGAAGGAAAACACAAGTCACTAAGAGACGCTTTGGCAAACAGAGCCATCCTTGCTCTCTCTGGAGCAAAACACCCAAGGCTGCAGTGGGCCCTGGGGAAAGTGTGCAGGGAGCCTGAGCCCTAGGAGGGGCCCAGAGAGTGGAAAATCTGACCACCCAGGCACAGGGTGCCTGCCTCCACCTCCCTCCGGGGGTCTCCTGACTCTGGGCAGGTGGTGACGGTGACATCCCACTTGCTGTGTGGGATCCGGAGCTGGTACTCCATGTGTGCTTCTTTTTAAGCAGAATGATTGATGAAAACACGGATTTATGAAACTGATAAATGAGGAGATAATTATCCAGACTGTGAAAGGGGTCGCTGAAGGAACTCCCCGGCTACAGCTGAGCCGACAGTGATACGCACTATGCACGCGGCATCGAAGAAAAGTGGTGTCTTTTTTGTGTGTTTTTGTTTAATTGATAGCCTGCTTTGCATAAAAAGCAGGCCCTCGTGTAGGGGATTCAGAAAACTCAGACAAGGTCGCTCCCCTGCGGAAGAAGGAGCCCCTGCCCACCCGGTGCCCCATCACTCGCTGGGTTCCGGGTTTTGAGGGATGCAGGGTAGGGGCTGGCTGCCTCACACCACAGGAGACTCTCGCTGTGTCTGTCCAGTCTCCCCTCCTACTATGGAGACGGACCCCTGGATGTGGGGACCATGCTGAGCATAAGGAATGTTCTCGATACCTGTTTCTGGAAAAAGTGGCTCTAAGACCCTCCAGGTCTAGCAGGGGAGAGAAGACACAGATGCATATTCTCCCAGCTCCCATGGTCCTCGTGCTCATCACTGGAGCCTGTCTGTCTTAGCCTGTAGCGGCCTGTGGGGCTGCTTGTACAGAGCTCTTTGGACAGAGGAGCATGACAGTAGGACATGTAGCATGACAGTAGGAGCATGACAGGGGGATACCACTGGGTGGGAGGGGCACAAACAGGGGTCCAGTGGGGGAGAGGGCATGACCAAGCTCCTGGGCGTGGCCATGCCTGGGTTGCTGGCTGAACCCCTTGGCCTGAGAGCGCTGTGGCTGCTGTGTGACCAGGCTAGCCACGAGGCCCCTCCAACCTCAGTTACCCCCGGGGACCTGAGAGCTTCTCCAAGGGTCAAACATTCCAGCAATACCTGGATGTCAGCTCAGGGAGAATTGTTACGGCAGTATGGCAATGATGGTGATGGTGATGGTGGTGATGGCACCTGGGTGTTGTCCCTCTCACTCCCTTACTGGTCCTTCCATTGGCTTATTTTATAGATAAACTTACCCAAGGTCACAGAGCCCAGGATGCAGCCAGGACTTAAAGCCTGGTCCACAAGGCTCCAGAGCCCACTCCCACCCACATCATTCTGCTGTGTCTAGTCTCCTCCCTTAACATGTCACAGGGTCCCTGAGGGAGGAGAGTCTGGATGAGGAGCAGTGGCTTCCAGCTGGGGGCTTCCTGGAGGTGGTGGCATTTGAGAGCAGGCCTGATGGGTGGAGAGGGGGAGGGCAGTGGTTCAGAGAGCCTGCTATTTCTCCAAGAACGTCAGTGCCCACGGGCTCTGGGATTCACCCTTTCGGATGTCAGCATCCCCCACAGGAGGATATGATACCATTGCTGGGCTCCTGGATCCGGAGGGATCCAGCATTTAGAGGGATGCATCACAGCCCATCTTGGCCATCCACCCTCCAGCACTTGGCCCTGTCTGGTTGATGGGTTGTTGAGCAAATCTGTCGGGTGTGATTATATCTTTCATGAAGGTGAGTGACCAGAATCACTAAGGATCCTCTGGGAGGTTTGTACAGGGGTGACCCAGGGCTGTCACACCCTCTTCCACCTCCTCTGGTCCTCTCCTGCAGCACAAGATCATGTTCTGCTTCTTTGGGCATAGTTATAAATAGATGACCTTGTGCTCACCTGCCGCACCCCAGGAGTTCCTCAAGGGCAAGGGCTATGGGCAGACACCTGTTCGTTCTGCCTCGCCGGCAACTCTCCCCCATCTTCCAAACCGAGCCTCTCAGATCCCCTTTCAGAACCTCCCCACTCCTACTCTTACTCTACTATTATACACTTGCTCCGCCACCCAGCTTAAGGAGATAGCCAAGGAGTGGCCCGTCAGACCATGCCACCTCACCTGGCACAGGGCGTGACTGACTCGGGGCTGGGGCCAGGGCCCTCCTCAAGACTTTCACTGGAACTATCAGGAAGGAAGTGCTCTCTTCTCCTTTAGGCAGGATGTAAGTGTGGGGCCGCCAGTGGCTACCTTGGCCTCCATGAAGAAAGTACCCGCCTGAGGGACTCCAACATGGAGTTAAAACTGAGTACCTGGATACAACTATGCCTGAAGCTGGTTTCTTGCTTTTATGAGCCAATACTTTTTCCTTATTGTTTAAGGTCTATTTACCCTGGGTTTCTCTCCACTTGACCCTGGGAGCACTAACTAATAAAGTCTGTACCTTCCTCATCACGATGCTCTCCTTCACGCCAGTGGCAGTGCTAAGCACCGAGAAGGCACTCAGTGAATTCCCACTGAATGAGGAAAAGAGTAACATCACCAGCCTCTGTGGCGGCTATGTTCTGGGCAAGGTCACTCCTGGAAACTGGTTCCAATGATCACACCCCCCCACCCATTTCTCAGGTCACAGGGCAACCTGGGTAAGAAGGCTAGGTTTTCATTTCTGTCTGCGCACACTACACAGCCGAGATGCTGATTTTCTACCAGGTCATATAACCAGATTTCCAATAAGCTGCGGTTTATTTCCACAAAACCCGTCATTGTGAATGTGGCAACTCTGGCGGGTTTCTCCGCTCCTGGTAATTCATGACAATGTCATACCAAACATCAAACAGAAAGGAGAGCCCGGCTCTACCACTTCCTGCCTCGATGACCTTGGACACACGGCTTACCGCTCTGGGTCTCCTTTGTCTGGAAAATGGGCGCAAGGAGTGCAGCTCCACCTTACCACGTAGCGGGAGCGCACAATGAAGTGATGGGGTGAGGTGCCCGGCGCGCGGAAGGCACCCCAGAAAAGGTGTCTCTAAAGCAACACCCGGCGATCGCTCGGGGGGCCACGCACTTTTCATGTCTCCAGTGGGACTCAGGCCAGCCCCCTCTTGGTGACAACACGTCCCCCAATTTTTATGGCAACTTGGCCTGGACATATTTTTTCATTGCCTTTGTGCTACAACCTTGTCTCTGGATATTCTCCTCTATGCTATTGGCTGGGGCCCTTCGATTGTGCACCTATTGATCTGCTGATTAATAAGAAGCAATTTGCTCCTAAGGAACTATGACAATGTCCTCCCAGACAAGTCACAAGGATATGATTAAACGATCACTCAGGTGTTCGGTGGCACCATCCAGCCTGCCAGGAACGGGATAAAAACACCCTGCTCCATGGCATTAATGATGATAAAAACCCATGTTGGACTAATCAGCACAAGCCTCCTGCTACGGTAGCCGGAGCCGCCCCCGGGTCGGGGAGATGAGCGAGCACAGGGCAACCCGCACAGAGGACACTGCCTGGCTGCGCTTCTAGCTGCTCCTACAGCTAGAAGCTGTTCGAGAGTTGTGTACCCGTTTGAGAGTTCGCCACTAGGGGTCGCGCTGCCTCAAATGGGGGCATCTGGCAACAAGAGCAGGTGTTGGTAGAGATCCTGGGCATCTCAGTGGTAAAGGGGTCGGAATACTCAACTCCTGTAACACCAAGGACTGAACCTGTCCATGCAACATGCAGCGGGAGTCCAGCCAGTCAGATGAGGGCTGAATAGACAGGATGACAGCCACCACCCTCCCCACCCCTCGTCCCGGGGCTCTCTTGCCTGCAAGACCCTAGACTCATTCCCAGTAACACCAAGGCCCAGATTAGGACCCCTCCTCCCCACTCCTGCAGCTGTTTGAGGGGCCTGCAGCCTTCTTCCTGTTTTGTGTTTTAATCTGAGTGCCTTACCAACATTTTAAAACTCAGGAGATTCCGACCCAAATCCAGGTTTGCAGCTGCTCCAGCAACCCTGGAGGAGAGGGACCCCCGCGCCCAGGTTCCCACAAACAACAACTGGCCTGAGCTGAGCAGCTGGGAAGTGGGCCTCCCAGGTGCCCACGGTCTCCACGGAGCTGGCTTCACTCACTGCCCGGCCCCTCCTGGCATCTGAGTTTGCAAACCCAGCTTACCGCGCAGCCTGAGGCCTGGGGACCAACCACAGTTCAGACCGTGAACTTCCGTGGGCCCGGGGCAAGCAGTGAGGAGGGACGCCTCTTTCCAGCCAGACCACATTGCTTTGCCCTCGGTCACCAAACATGGCATCTACCGTGGGACTCTTCCAGAGCTAGCACACCGGACTCAAAATGAGTACCGACTTCATGTTAAATGACATATTGACCGCCTTTAAACACAGACATGAAACGATTCACCTTGATCTAATGAGGCATGATGACAGGCTCAGATTCCACGGGCCGGTCAGAGCCTGGATGACCACAGACTGAGCTATTCCGGTGACTAATGCACAGCCCTGCCAAGTTCAAGATTTGGTCATGACAAAGCCACCTTCTCCCAGAGCGGTGGCAGGGAGGCTAGAGGTGGTACTTACATGTAGAACCATTTGCTACAGCTCAATCAAGGATGCAATTAAATCAGCGAGTGGAGAAACGGGAGCTAGGATTGCAGATAATATCCCGAGCCTCTGAGTAGAGGCTGCCTGCAGCCCGTTCCTAGGTGAAGCAGAGCCTGCATGCTGTTTAATAAATCGAAATAGGGCTTTTATTGGGCTAATAGGAAGGGCTGCCATTGAGCAGCTCATCTTACCTGTTCCTCTGCTGAAGCAATATTAAATACTCATCATGTTTCTCATCAAAGTCAGGCACCATGTCCTTAGCGTAACCCTGAAACGAAGAAACAGACCAGGATGATGTCGGAATGCGGGGGAATTATTCACGGAGGCAGGAGGCTGAGCTTGACGAAGGCCCAGCTCCCTGGGTGCATCGCTCAGGCGACCTGGAGCCCCCAGAGATGGTCTGATGGCCCCATGGGTCTTAGACATACACAGTCAACATCTACAGAAGGGACAAGGCTGGTTTCCCGGTCTCAACAGTGTTCGTTCTGTCCATGCCCTGTAAGATCAGGGGCTCTGGCCAAGATCTGAGCTTTGATGTTTTCTCCACGCTCATTATTTAGTTACCTGAATGATCATAACCAGATGTAACGCACATCAGTTGTTTAAGGAGGGGTCTCATTTTCTTCTTATGCATGCTTATTAAAACACAGTTATCACAAAACTCTATGGCCCAGATGGGGTTCCTTTAAGAACAGACATTGGTGGGGGCAGGCCTCCTCTTCAGGCAACAGAATTCTAGATTTCCTTTCGAGAATCATTCAGCACTGCTCCCTTTTTTTTTTTTTTTTTTTTTTTTTTAGTTCACTATTTTCCTAAGAGGCCCTTGAAAGTTCCTTTGTTGGCCTCTTGGGTCACATGACCTTGGCCTTAGCCTCTCAACACAGTGCCCCCCTCCCCCCCAACCCGTAGCCACAGTGATTCACTGGTCTGAGGATGAGCTGTGGCCCAAGCCAGGCCCTTGAAAGTCAGCCCTGGGATGGTGCTGATCCTCTTGGGAGAAGAGCTGCTCTCTTTCCAGTGGGGGCTAGGCTGATGAGACACAGGCCAGAACTGAGAATGAGGCCCATAACTGAGACAGCAGGTGCATCAAGAGATGGAGAGAGATCCTTAATGTCATGATTTGACACCCTGGACCCACTTATGTCTGAAGAAGTGTCTGGACAATTCAGATCT
This sequence comes from Mustela nigripes, assembly GCF_022355385.1. Classification (NCBI taxonomy): domain Eukaryota; kingdom Metazoa; phylum Chordata; class Mammalia; order Carnivora; family Mustelidae; genus Mustela; species Mustela nigripes. The sequence continues at coordinate 17,559,493 of NC_081567.1, forward strand.
TGCTTTAGAAATTTCTGCTGAGTCTCTGTCATTTGCAGCCAAAAGAATTATGTCATATATACCATAATCTGACCATTAAAGATAACCCCTATTACAATTTTCTATAGTTTTATAGAGGGATAATTAATGTAGACTAAACTACACATATTTAAAGTGACATACGTATATACCAGTGAAACCCCCATCATAACTTGAAATATAGCCCCCAGATGTTTTATCATGTACATACATATTTATAAATACACACACAAACGTAGACATTCCTTTATTTTAATTTTTTTTGAGGGGGGAGGGAAGAAGGAGAAGGAGAGAGAACCTTAAGCAGGCTCCAGCCCCAGCCTGAAGCCGGGCAGGGAGCCCAATCTCACGACCCTGAGATCATGACCTGAACCGAAATCAAGAGTTGGATGTTTAACCGACTGAGCCACCCAGGAGCCCCCACAGACATTCCTTTAGATAAAAACAGGATCATACTATAAACAACGTTTTGCAATTTTCTGTTTCTTTCTTTTCTTTTTTAACATATAACGTATTATTTGCCCCAGGGGTACAGGTCCGTGAATCGTCAGGTTTACACACTTCACAGCACTCACCATAGCACACATTCTCCCCAATGTCCATAACCCAATCACCCTCTTCCTACTCCCCACAATTTTCTTTTTCTTAAATTTATTATTATTATTTTTTTTTTTTGCCAAGGGATGGATTAAAGAGACAATATAGGCTTGGTTCTGGTCACAAGTTACATGGATTAAGTTTTAAATGGCAAGTAAGACATTTGCAATAGAAGTGCAATTTGTATGAAAATCCTAACTGCTACCATGGGGAGAAGAGAAAAGCCCCAGCATTCTCTTCTTCTTAAAATCTGGCTTTAACACCATTATTCTATCATAACCCCAGCCACATGTGACCCATAACCTCCTTAATCAAATATAACAGTTCTTCCCGTGTTCCTCCTTTTCAAAGGCTCTGGGCCACAGGGGACTGCTGACCCCCGTCCGTCCCAAATTCTCCTCCTTCAGCTTCTCCAGCTGTAAAAGAGCCTCTCTTCCCTCCCGCGTCTTGTCTGGCTTCCTTTCCTCCTTGGCCTCAGTTGGGGATGGTCACTATCTGTCCATTTCACTCCTCCAGGTCTCTATCCCCATCTTCACTCTCCAGTTACAAGGAAATGGGTCCTCTGGATGGAAACCTGAGGTCACTCCTGCTCCAGTGCCCAATCCCCCTTCCTGTCCTCTTTCCTACAGAACTCTTGCTGTTGCTACCTGCTTACCTCTTCCTCATCACCCCGCTTCCCATAATACCCCAACATCCCCCTCTCTTTGGGCCCACTCGGGGACAGGATGTACTCCCATCTTCTCCCCCATCCTGATGTCCCAGACACATCTGAGTTTTACTGGGGTTTTCCTGCCGGCTCATCCGGCCCAGCAATCAGGAAGTGGGGACTCCTACGGAATGTAAGCAAACAATTCAGCAATAGCTGACCCTAATCTCTTACTCCACTGGCTTCCTGAGATGCCCAGAGAGGTGCCTTCTTCCTCTCTGGGACTGAGCCCTGCCTCACCCTGAATGGGAAAAGAGAATGTACAACCTCAGTCTTCTGAGAGCTGCTTGCAGGACAGTGGGTCTGGGGAGGACTCTCAGTCCCAACTAGCCTAACACGGGTCTGATGTGGCGCATTTCCATATCCGTGATTCGTGATTCTCCTTTGATCTTCGCAAGAGCTCTTAGAGTGGTTATTATTACCCCATTTAAGATACAAAGAAACCCATCTCATGCATCTTCCGGGAACAGGCACCCTACTCCATGGCCATTTACATAACCATTTTGAAATATCAGAATGACCACTGATACATTATAGTGTGGAATGGACATTCAGTGACATTTGTAGATGAAATACGAGGCTACAGGGAGACCTTAGCTCGTGCGGTCTGGGCCCTGGGCTTGCACCTCAAACCCTCCCAGAATGCATTTATTTGCCTGTGCCCGGAGGGAGATGTCATCACAAAGGCTTGACCAGCTCAGGCACGTGCCCATCCCCATGCTTTTTCCCTGCTTCTCATATGCTAACCAACACACGCACAGATCAGATCGCCTGGGACTCTGTTAACGTGCAGTTCTGACTCAGTAGGACTGGGGAGGGAGGGGCCCCACATCTGCATTTCTTTATTTTTTTTAAGGGTATTCATTTATTTGAGAGAGCTAGCATGCACGCAGGAGCAGGGGGGTAGGAGCAGAACAAGGAGAAGCAGGCTCCCCACTGAGCAGGACACCCCCCCCACCACGTCTGCATTTCTGACAAGCTCCCAGGCAATGCCCATGGGCCACACTTGGAGTAGCAAGTCCTGAGACTAGCCTGCCTCTCATCAGACAGTCTCCGGAACTGAGCTGGGGAGAACATGAGCTTTGAGACCAGGCCTGGCTCTGAGTAGCAACACTTTACTCCTCTGTTAAAATGGGAGTGATAACAGTACCTGTCTGGTTGGATTTTTCTTTCCTGTGTAGGGTTAAACGTGGATCGGAAGCAATACCAGCAGAAAGGACTTCGCACGGTACCCGGTACTTAGAAGGTTCTCAGTGACTATTAGGTTCATTTTACATCTAGAGAGTTCCATTATTTATTTCCTTATTCATTTTAAGATTTTACTTACTTATTTGACAGAGAGAGACGGTGAGAGAGGAAACACAATTTGGGGGAGAGGCGGAGGGAGAGGGAGGAGCGGGCTCCCCATTGAGAGCCTCATGTGGGGCTTGATCTCAGGGCACTGGGATCATGACCTGAGCCGAAGGCAGATGCTCAACCACGGAACCACCCGGACCCGAGTTCCACTATGTGAAGAGCGCTATCTTGGCTCCTCCCTACCCTTGCGCATCCTACCCGGTCCACCTTAATTTTTCTACTCTCTTTTCCTGAAATTCCACTTCCTTCCCTCCAGCCGCCATCCAAATCCTCTCCAGGGCCCAGCTGAGTTTCCAAAGTCTCCATGAACCTTCCCTTCCCATTCTCGCCCCACTCCCTTCAGCTCAGTCCCAAACCCTGCAATTAGCATTAAATTATATACAATGCGAGGCACAACCGTGCATAATTAAAGGCTGAGTTGTTAGCATTTAACTATATACGTTGCTCACTAATTATCTGGGGATCTGGAGACTTGGGGGTGAACCCTGAACTCCACTCACCTTTGCTGAGCCTCTGCTGCTCTTGTCTGTAAAAGGAGGGGGCCAAGAATAAGATGTACCTCACAAGGCAGCTCGAAGGCTCAACTCAGAGAAAAGCAAAAGTGACTGAGGATCCTTTTCTTTCCTCTTCCCAACTCTCTGGAGCAGATTATAAATTCCGGGAGGGCACAACTACGGGGAGGCAGGGGGAAGAGCCTGAGCCTCACCACCATCCAGCTGTCGGGTGGTAAGTGCTAGGGCTGGCTAAGCACCAGCTCGGGTTGCCCCACTCCAGCCCTGGTCGGATGCCAGACACCGACTCTACCCAGCACTGCACTCTTTACTTTGGGGAGGCTTCAAGTGTCTGGCTAGACGATGGAGGCATTTACAATGAAAGCACCCCACGAAGGTGTGAGAAGCTCGTGAGGGGCCAACTGTATCCTTATGGTCTTGCAGCAAACACGTACCAGTGCTTAGCCTCAGACCCGGCGTTTGTACATGGTGAGCACCTACGGGCTGTGCTCAACCACTTGTCAGGGGCCTGCTCCCCATGGTCCGGCTGGGCTTGGGACGAATGCTTTACATGTAGTCACGCAAACATGTGGACCTGGGGGTCCCTGACTTCGGGGGATGGCCTGCAGGGGGCGCGAGGAACACCCATTTGATTGCATGCAAGCGGACACTCTGGGAAGAACATCTGTCATTTTTCAACAGATTACCAAAGGCATCCAAGACCCCCGAAAAAGAAACAAATGACCATAATGAAATGTATAAAAATGGGATGCCAAGGATCTGAATGAGGGGCCTGAGACGGCTCCCCAGGGCACGGCCAGGCCCCAGTCTCCAAGGGAAACCACTGTATACCCAAACCTGACCGCTCCTCCTCGCCTCCCGCCACTGCTGTGCGTTACAGCCCGACTCCCACTCTCCGCGGATACCCTACCTCCATCATCGCATTTACTCCGCTTTTTATGTATTGATTCCACCGAGGCAGGAACTGGGTCTGTTTTGATCGCTTGTGCATTCCAAGCCTCTAGGACGGTGTCTGGCACATGGTGCGTCCTCCCTAAATACCGGTTGAGGGAATGAATGCATCAGGACCCACGTGAGCTGGGATTTTAAAGCCTGAAACATTTTCTGGGCCGCATAAAAAGGGAAAGGCGTTGGGCAAAGGTTTGGGGTGGGGCGGGGGCTTGCCAAAACCTGAGATGTTCCTGGACTGGCCAGAAGTTTGGTATGACCAGAAGGGTGGGTGCGGGGGCTGCACAAGTTAGTGACGGTGAAGGGTCTAAGGAGTTTGGATGCGACACGGATGCAAAGTGTCACCGCCACCACCGTCATTGCCATCATCTTTATCCAGGACACCGGCCCCAGAGAGAGCACAGAACCTGATCAATGGCCGGACTCTTCATTCTCTTTAGGCGAAAAATGGAATTGGAAAGAAATGCCAAGAATCAGTTATGCTTAAAGGTGCTCGACAGAGTCTGTATTTCAGGGATCACATACTCCTCTGAGGCCGGAATATTGGAATTCTCCTAAACAGGGCTGATCTAGCGAGGGCCTGTGTGTGAGCTGTGTTCCCAAGCAGCTCAGAGCTGCGGAGTGGGTTTCCAGGGCTTGTGAATGCGGGGGCCCTAGCCTTGCTGGGGTCAGGTCCCAGCAGGGCAGAACAATAACTTTGGATGGTTTAATAATGAGGCTGGGCAAACACCACTGTCTTGAGACCCTGCAGAGTTCAGAGGGCAACCCCTCCCACCCCATCTCCCCTCCAGGCTCATGTCCTACTTGAGGAACAATTAAGGAGACGAGCTCCGGGTCACCAGGGCCCAGCATTGCAGGCTGTTATGCTCTGGGGGGTGATTACTTTGGGCGTGTGCAGTTGTGCTGTGTTCTAGGATCTGAATGCCCATTTTACAGGCTCTGAAAGCTGAGACAAATGGCCTCAGGGTCACAGAGCAACTAAGCAGCTCAAGCACATTTGTTGTTTGTGTGGGCTCTGCGTTTATTCGTTTCCTTCGGGTTACATCACTTCAAGTTTCCCTTGAGAAACCACTTCTCTGCCACTCTCAGGCCATGTGGTACCCTGGCCAACCAGGCACTCCTCTCCCTGGCAGTGTGATTAGCTCAGGGCTAGGCCAACAGACTCAGCTAAGGGATCTGTAGGAAAAGTACCCGCCCCCCAGGCCCTCTTTCCCTGGAATCATTAGCTAATAGGAGCAGAGAGCCACAAAAGCCAGCACAAGGGGAGAAGTCATTTTTTTTTTTAAGATTTTATTTATTTGACAGAGAGATCACAAGCAGGCAAAGAGGCAGACAGAGAGAGAGAGGGAAGCAGGCTCCCCGCTGAGCAGAAAGCCCAATGTGGGGCCTGATCCCAGGACCCTGAGATCATGACCTGAGCCGAAGGCAGAGGCTTAACCCACTGAGCCATCCAGGCACCCCGGGAGAAGTCATTTTTATTCAACTGCTGAAGTTCACTATTATGAACATATTTATATGTTCCCAGGAGAGATCTGTCCGAGAGTCACACCGACACAGAGGCAGCTGAATTGAGGACAGAAAGAGAGACCGTATGGAAACCAGATCATCTTGATCACGTTTGAGACTCTGTATCCAGCCGTGCCTGAAGTCAGCACTGTATCAGACTTGTTAGTCACATACCTTTCTTGACTTGAGCCGGTCTGAATTGTGTGGGTGTGTGCGCGCGCACACGCGCGTGCAAGGTAGGTGGGGGTGGGGAGAGAGAGAGAGAGAGAGAATGAGAGAGGGAGGGAGATTAACAGCACCTGGGTGACCTCTGGCTGGCACAGCAGTAAAGCCAGTACCAGAAGTATCTGAATCCAGTCTGTCCCGTGACCCAGGGCTCAGAGTAGTAAGTAAAGGATTAAAGTGACATTCCTGGGCGCCTGGGTGGCTCAGAGGGTTAAGCTGCTGCCTTCAGCTCAGGTCATGATCTCGGGGTCCTGGGATTGAGCCCCGCATTGGGCTCTCTGCTCCGCAAGGAGCCTGCTTCCCCCTCTCTCTCTCTGCCTGCCTCTCTGCCTACTTGTGATCTCTGCCTGTCAAATAAATAAATAAATAAAATCTTAAAAAAGAAAGAAAGAAATTACATTCCTTAAGGAATGTTCCCAGTGATGGCTCTAAACCCACACTAAGAGATGATCCAAATGCATCTCAAATACAAAACTCCTATTCTTCCTTCAAAACCGACTCCCAGCTACCTCCTGCTCTGCTCTCCTCACCCGGAGATCCTGTTCTTTAGGGCCCCAGGTGGAGTAAGGCTTTAATGCACATTAGTTGAATGAGAAAGGATGGTTGAGGGCTTCCCTCTCTACTGTCCCTGCTAAGGTACCGGGTGTCCTCCCAGCCTCAAAAGAGGAACAAAAAATGCTCTCTATTCAGGATGCTAAATCGAGAAGGAAACTAAAGCATCAGCTGATACTACCCCCTAGAGGTTCCGGAGAAAGAAGGCAAGGCACGGCAGCAAAGATCTGAGTTTCGCATGCCCTGGGGAGACTGGGTTAGCAAAATGGCTTGCCTTACGCACACCAGGTGGAGAATCAAAGGAAGAATCTAGGTTATTTCTCAGATGCCTGAAACTTACATTGATTATGTCACTGCCCTGCTACGTATCGGTATGTATTGATACCGACGCACACCTGGAGATTTCGAACATAGTGCCAGGATTTGCAGAACATCAATGTAGATCTAGAATCTAGGATTTCCTCCGGGACTTCTGGACACAGTAAACCCTATTTACGTGAAAATGTTTTGCTTCCATGCCTCCTGAAAAAATCATCTGCAATACCTATCTGCTATATACCTGTTTTTTTAACTCTCAGAAAAGTTTCCTTGGACGACTGCAGTGTGTGTTATAAACTATCTTTCAGGCTGGCAAATACAGATTTTTCTCTTTTTAATCTTGAATGAGTTTACTTTAAAAAAGGAAACTTTATATTAATGCCATAAATGGAAAATCATTATCCCTTGCCATAAATAGAAGGCAGACATAAATACGGACCTACTGAAATAGCCCACACTTGACGAGCCACCTACCGAGCCGTGGAAGTACGCGAACTGCGTGCCGGGAAACCACACCACCCTGTGAGGTGGACAGCACCGACCTCATTTTACAAATTCGTCTGTCCGCTCAATATTTATCGAATTTCTCTTCTGGAGACACACCGCGAGCACATCAAAGTCTCTGCTATTACATGCTAATGAGAGGAGACAAGCAGTAAAAAAATAAGTAACTAGCACCAATAGATGGTGCTGAGTGCTGTGCAGAATGGAAGGCCGAGAAAGGCAGGGGGTGGGGGGGGGGCAGGGGAAGGGCGGAGGGGTGGGGACGGAGGTGCTGTTTTGGCCAGGGGGTCAGAGAAGGCCGCTGGTGCGGGGACATTCAAGAGGAGGCTGCAGGAAGTGAAGGAGAAGCTGCAGGAACCTGGCCTGAGCGGTTTTCTGGGGGGCAGGAGTAAGGGCAAAGGCCCAGAGGCGGAGCCTGGTGGTGCCCCGGACAAACAGTGAGCGAGGCTGGGGAGTGGGAGGACTCTGCGGTGCAGAGCTGATACCTTGGTACTTGGGTTTTAAGTGAGTTGTGATGGGCTGAGGCTGTTCCCACCCTCCTTCCCGAGGAGAGTGCTGGAGGGGGCTTAGGCTGGCAGGGCCCCTGAAACAGGGTCTGCAGCATCACGGGAAGGAAAGAGGCCGGCCCGCTTTTGCTCTCCCACGGCTTGGGCTAAACTCATTCCGGTGGCTGTTCTACCGGTCAGACCCTCCCCAGCCCGAAGAACTGGCCACTTGGCCTGACAGGAGGAGAAGGCTGGCCTGGACGCAATTCTTCTCTTCTCCCCTCACTGCCGCCACCATTTGATTTGCATCAAGAACTTCTCCTTCTGGGCGCCTGGGTGGCTCAGCTGCCAAGTGTCTTTGGCTCAGGTCATGATCCCAAGATCCTGGGCTCGAGCCCCGTGTCGGGCTTCCCTGCTCAGCGGAAAGCCTGCTTCTCCCTCTCCCACTCCCTCTGCTTGTGTTTGTTCCCTCTCTCGCTGTCTCTCTCTGTCAGATAAATAAGCAAAATCTTAAAAAAAAAAAAGAAAAGAAAAAAGAAAGAACTTTTCCTTTTAAGGGAATGAACCTCCAGAGAGCTCTTCCTTCCCCTGGTTGCCAGAAAGGATGCTCACTGCTCAGGCAGGGGCCTCCCCCAGCCCCCTGAAGCGGGGGGCCCTCAGAGGCTCTTGCTATTTATTCAACAGTATTCCCTGTGCTTCTCCTGTGGGACAAGCACTGCACTGGAAACGGGCAGAGATGAATGGAGTCTGGCTTCACCACCCTCCCCAACCTCGCTCCCACCTCTCCTACCCCCGGCCCCAGCTTCACAGCCCTTTTGGTTCTGACTCAGAGAAGCTGAGCCCCTGCTGGAAGATTTCTTCCTTGCTTGTGGCCATAGGTGGCCCTACCTGGGGCCTCTCCCGAATCCCCAGGCCTCTACTCTCTGAAAGTCTACGCACTGGTGAAGTTTGTGCTTCCCCTGCTGGGACACCAGAGCCAGGAGAACAGGGCCATACCAACACTCCCCCGTGGACCTCTCAGCCCCCAACCAGTGCCTGGCACACAGGAGGAGCTCGTAAGGTATTGTTGAAAGGAAGGAACAAGAAAGGAAAGAAGGGGAGGCAGGAATGCAGGATCACTGTCCTCAAAGAATTTAGCAGGGTCTGAAAGACAAATGCTTGGTGGGATCATTGCGACCAAGAGGAGGCACAAGCTCCTGGGGCCAGCGGGGGCGGGGCGGGGGCGGATGCCTGGCACCACTCAGGGCTGACGGGCTCTATGGAGAGGATGGAGGTGCTGACCTGTAGGGGAGCTCACTAGGTGGATGGCGGACAGGAGGGGGGATGGGGAGGCATCCAGGCAGGAAGCAGGGTGTGCAAAAGCACAGGGTGAGGAGCACCGGGGGCATGTTTGGGAGGTGGGACAGAGAATGCTCAGAGTATGTTGGTTTTATCTCAGGGGACAGCAAGAGGCACCTGGCATCTGACATTTCGGGTCTGCTTTAGGCTGGTGAAGGGCAAAGCCCACTGTGCCCGTGACAGATGCTGGGGTGCAGGCGTTGGGGGAGGAAACTGAGGAAGGTTCAAGTCTGGGGCATGCAGTGCACTCAGGGGCCCAAATTCCACGTTCTCTCACTCACTGAAGTCAAAAGCTCTGCCATGTGAGCTCATGGGGACGTAGGAGTTTATGGGAAGCAGGTCATGTCATCTCCCCATGCTCAACCCCTCGCCCGCCTTGGAAGACCACGACCCTTGCCTTCCTCTTCCTCCCCGCACCCCCTCCTTCCCTTCCTCAGGTTTGCCACTTTCAGGCTCACTGGGCACCTCCCAGCCCAGGCCAGGACCAGGTCCCTCACCTTCTGGAGCTGACAGTCTACGGAAGGGGTCCGGTTGTAAACAAAAGAGCCCACCACCCAGTATTATGTCATCTACCATTCCCAGCACTCCCGAGGTGGATGTGGGACACCTTTGCTGTGGACACACAAGGACGGCGGGGGGGGGGTCAGCCGAGGCTTCGCGGACGGGCAACACGGAACCAAAAGGTGAAGGGCAAACAGGGTAATTTGGGGCAGAGAGGGAAGCACCCCCGCAAGCAAAGCAGGTGCCGCGTGAAGGCCGTGCGGCAAGAAGGCCCAAAGGACGGGAGGAGTAAGGACGTCTCTGCAGGGCCGGAGCTGGCCTGCGGAAGGGGAGCGGAGGGCAGCGTGCGGCTGTGTGCAGACCACCAACCGCCAGCTGCCACATGCCCACAGCAAGGTGTTCTGTCCTCAACCCCAGACCACTGGGGACCCACATGGGGGTACTGGGTCAGAGGTTGGAGGTGGCCAAGAGCGGGTGATGGAAGCAGGTAGAAGGCTGCTCTGGGTGTTCACAGCAACACGGAGGAGGCAGGAAGAAGAGATTTTCAAGGCGCAGGTGCAGGGCTTGATGCCACGGGGAGGGGAGGGGAGGGACTGAAGACTCGGCCGCTCCTGGGCCGTGTCATGGGAGGGATGGCGTAGCCGTTCTTGGAGAAGTGGGCTGCCAGGGAGCAGGGCTGACTTTGGTTTGGGGCAGCTATATGGAGACGCTGAGGCCCCCAAGAGGGGCGGTTCAGGGGCTGGCAGTGGGGTGTCCAGGTTTGGGGTTCAAGGCTTCACAGTGCAGTGACGATGCCCCTTCCTGCCTGCTTATCCCCATCCCAGGTGGGGTTACGCCCTCCCCCAGCAGTGTTCCTGACACCTTCTTGTGGACTGCTCTCTGTTGGGGAGTACTTAGCCAAGCCACTGTGGATGCAACCCGGATGACTCCTTGTCACCCCAATACCGGGACCAGTGACGGCTGGTCCTTTCCCAGGAAGAAGCCAGGTGATGCTGGCTCTCAGACACGGCTTGATGCCACGGGTACAAAGACCCAGGCACCTTGCCTGAACTGAGAACATCTCTGAAGTGCCACCCATCTCCAGACGTCCCTTTGGGATGACCAAGGCTGCATCACTGTTCAACTCCTCCCGCTACCCAGTTCTACTTCCCTCCCGGCTCAGAGGTGTCATTCGAGAGAGCCCCCCCCACCCCCAACAATGTATCTCCCTCCCAGAGTCTGCTTCCTGGGGGACCAAGATAGCACATCTCTCCTCCTTGACCATGAGCTTTCAGGGTCTGGCTGAGTCCTGTTACATCAAAGGACGTGGATAAATGCATTTTGGACAGCATGAACAATCATGACTCAGCCAGAACGTCCTACATGGTCCTGAATGCAAACAAGACAGACCCAAGTCCCAAACGTGTGATGAATTCCTTGCACCACAGGACCATATATAAATGTATAATATATATGCATGCGTGTGTATATATATATATATATATGACTTATTTATTTGAGGGAGAGGGAGGGCATGAGCAGGGGGAGGGGCAGAAGGAGAGGGAGAGCAAGAATCCTCAAGCAGACTCCCCGCTGAGCACAGATTTTTTTCCCCCCCACCACTACCAACTATGCAGGGCTCCATCCCAGGACCCTGAGATCATGACCTGAGCCGAAATCAAGAGCCAGTGGCCCAACCGACTGATTTACCTAGGCACCCCCACAGGATCCAATTTTTAATTCTGAAATATGGTTGTCATGGAGGTGTATGGCACAGGCCCTTAATTCTTGGGGTCTTCATCTGACTGCGGAGCAGCCGGGAGGGGTGGCTGGGACTCGGCTGTGCGGCCAGATGCCCGGGTAGGGTTCCCATCCTGCTTGGGTGAGTGGCAAATGGTACTTGTGCCTCAGTTTCTCCGGCTAGCAACCTGGGATGGCGTTCTGGCAGCATAGTGCCTAACAGCCAAAAAGCAGAAGCAGCCCAGCTTGTCCCTCAATGGATGAATGAATAAACAGGGTGTGCTATCTCCATGCGATGGAGTGTCACCAGGCCATAGAAAGGAATGAGACGTACTGACATACGCTACAGCATGGCTGGACCCTGTAAACATTATGCTGAGTGAGAGAAGCCAGAAATTTACATGAAATGTCCAGGACAGGCAAATCCGCACAGAAAAAAAAGCAGAATAATGGGCGCCTGAGCCCCAGGGAAAGAGGAATGGGGAGTAACCGCTAATGGGTACAGGTTTCTATCTGGGGTAATGTACATGTTTTAGGGATTAGGTAGTGGTGATGATTGCAGAGCGCTATGAATATGCTAAATACCACTGAATTGTACACTTTAACATGGTTAAATTTTGTGCTATGGAAATTAGCTCTCCATAAAAAACAACAACAACAACAAAAGAAATAGGGATAATGAAAAGCATCTCCCGTATAGACATAAACCGCTCAGAACACGGCCTGGCATAGAACAGATACTCGTTATGTGTTAGCAATGAAGATGGACGATGCCAATTAGAAATATTGAGGAGTTTCTCCAATGGCACACACTCTGAACGCCAGGTGGACCCTGGACCCAGCTCCCTGAGCTACCCCCAAAGGCAGATTCCACCTCAGCCAACACCCACCTGAAATTCACACGAAGATGACGTAACCTTTTTTAAGGACGCCACTCTCCTTTGCCCGTGTGGGATGTGGCTGAGCTAAACTGTTTCTGGGGAGAGCAGCTGGGTGTAGGATCTGGTCTGCCTCCAGAGAGGGGCTGCGATCACACCCTCAGAACAGGCGCTGGGCTGGTGACAATCACAACCCTGGTCGTGCGCCAACCCTTGGACATGGCATCGCAGCGGCAGGGGCTTGGGGTGTGCATGGTGGGGGACTGGTGCCTGCAAAGAACGCCGGCAGGCTGGTAGCAGAATAAGAGGCCCGAGGATAGAGGAGCTGGTCTGCTCTAATAAAAATAGCGTTTTTATAATGTCTTGACTGGTGTGTTTGTCAAAAGGGGATGACTTCAAGCTGGTGAGGAGGTCTAGGAATAGAAACTGGCTGGCAGAGAAGCCAGGCTTGCCGGCTGCAGGAGAGAAGGCATTTCGTTTGTATAGAAGGAAAGGAAGGGGCAGGGAGGGTCTCTTCCAGCCCCTGGAGGAGCCTGTGTCCTGTCCCAGGGCAGGTTCTAACAGTGGGACAATAGTCCACAGCTTCCATGCTCTCTTTGGCTTCTTCCTCGCTCCTTACAACTCATAACCCGCCACTGAGCTTTGCTGTGAAACACAGATCTCTGTGGCTCCCCTCGTCACAAGCCTGCCAAGTATGGTGGGTCAGGAGGCAGAGGCACCTTGGGGGGCCGCGTGGCAGTACCCACCCAAACGAGACCAAACAAAACGCTGCATTGCTTCGATTTACTCAGACCCAGCCACTTCACTCCTTGGAAGCCTCTGGAAAGATACAGGTGCTGGAGGAGAAAGGCACAAAATGCTAATGCCCTCCCACTGGGAAATGGCTAAATAACCCATGGTCTGTCTGAACCAGACTGTAACAAGTTGGGAAAAAAAAAAAAGACCTAGGATCATTTGTAACACCAAGGATGGATCTCCAACATGTAGTTCAAGAAGGCTAGTTACAAGTTATAAAAGCACATCGCCCAACAGCACATTCATTATGATACCATTTTGTTAAAATACATGCACTCCCCAAATACATGTATTTTACAGATACAATTGGGTATATGGAGGCACACCGAAAGGTCTGGAAGGATGCATGCGTGGCAAGCTCCTGACAACAGTTACAACAGAGGGGGAGGCTGGGTTTAGGGAGGGGTGGGAACGGACAAAGCCCAGAAGCTTAAAAATAATTTTCTGAAGGAAGTTGTTCTCATGTATTACTAATGACCTCGACCGATCCTACCTCCCTTCTCAAAAAAACGGGAAAAAAGGCAGGGGCGCCTAGGTGGCTCAGTTAAGGCCTCTGACCCTGGCTTTCGGCACAGGTCATGAACTCAGGGTCAGGAGATCCAGCCCTGCTGGTTGGCTCCATGCTGAGTGTGGAGACTGCTTAAGAGTCTTTCTCTCCCTCTACGTCTCCCCCACGACCCTGCTCCTGCCACCCTGTGCTCACTCTCTCTCTGGGGAAAAAAAAAAAAAAAAAAATCAATGGTTTCACATTCCAGATAGATGAAGCTTGACATGGTTTTCCCTCTGAATTCCAGATTTTCAGATCCAGTAGCCTGCTTAAGGTCTTGAGAGGTTTTGAGCTGATTTCTTGCCCCTAAAAGCTGCTCCCACTCCTCCCCATTTCAGGTATTAACCGACCTCTGTTTTCTGGTTGCTCAGGCAGGACCTGAAAAGCCCTTGGTTCCCCTCTTTCTCCCCCACACATGGCCAACCCAACAACAAATCCACGTGGCTCTCCCTTCACCGTGCTCGGGACGCAGCCCCTTCTCTGCACCGCCACTGCCGCCCCCAATCCCAGCCACCATCACCTCCACGGGGATTCTGCCGGGGGACCCCAGTGATCTCCTGCTTCTGCCCTTGCCCCAGGGTCTAGTCATACACACAGTCAGAGAGCACATGCTGCTACAATGTTTGGTTCTGGCCCCCTCCTGCCCAAAGTGCTCCTCACTCGGACAAAAGCCCAAGTCCTTCTAAACGGCCACAAGGCCCTATACGACCCGGCCTCCCCCCGTGTCCTTGCCTCCCCTCCCGCTAACCCAGCCCCACAGCCCCCACCCTTGGGACTTCTGTCCCAGCTCTCTCCCCCTTACTTCCTTTAGTCTCTGCTCCCTTCTCACGGGGGCCTTCCTGGGGACCCCGGCCCAGCACTCCCCATCCCTTTCCCTGCTCTATTTTTTTTCTCTGACACCCTTCATATTTCACTTATTCATTTGCCCAGGGTCTGCCTCTAACCATCAGGACACGAGCTCTGTGCGGTGTGGATCTGTGTGTTTCTCTACTGCAGAACCGACAGGACCATGGACAGTGCTGGGGACACCAAGTCCACGTATGAATGAGCAAACAGTTTTCCCTACGGGGCCCCAGTCACCCCCTTTGCTCCTCGGACATATCGTTTGCTTCTATCCCAACAAACTACTTGCTGGCCCCCTGAACTTCTGTGTATGTTCACGTGTGTGCTGCACCTGTTCTTTTTTGTCTGTTACCCCAATACCCCAATCCTACCCACTCATTGTTCTAGCTTCAGCGTCATTTCCTCGTTGAAGCCCTGGCCAACACACGTCCCCCTCGCTATCCTGTTGGCTCATTTACAGGCTTCCTCCTCTGGAATCCCGTACTTTCTCCTTGTTCCAGAGTTGATAAACTGCTACGATTTATAGAATCGATTACTCTGCACTGGCCACATGGGGTTTACATGTTATTATCTCACTGAATCATCATAACAACCGACAAAGTGGGTATCTGTATAATCTCCACTTTAAAGTTATGGAAACTGAGGCACAGAGAGTCACCAGTTAAAAAGTGAAACCGCTGGAATTTGAATCTGGCTTTACTGGACTCCAAAATCTGTGGTTATACTCTTAAGTGTTAAGTCCTTCCACAAAGCTTTGAGTTCTGTAATGGCATCTGCTGAGTCACTAAAGAAACAGGCAAGCCAGGGAGCCAAGGATCTCAGGGCCCTGGGCTAGGGCTGGACCGTGGTGATGACACAAGGTGGCCCTGAGCTCTGTGGCCCGAGACACTGGCCAGCCCTGACCGACCTCATCATAGAGGTCATCCTGGGACAATGTGACCCAGGGTATGGGACGCATGTCGTATAGACATGAGCTTCAGCACCAGACAAAACCACCGTCAAGTCCTGGTCCCTCTACTTACTGGCTGTGTGACTTTGGGTCTCTCTTTCATTTATAAAATGTACAGGGGGCCTCTGGACGTTGACCTGTTCCATGGCCATAGGTTACAGCACTGAGACTCCCACAGGCCATGTCCAGACAGGACGACATTGCCACTCACCGCATGTGCCTGGACTAGGAGCAGGCCCCTGACCCAGGCAGGGCCACTAATCCTGCAGAACTGGGACTGACAGGCTCAGGGAGGATCTGGAAGCTCTTGAATCTCTTGAAATGAACAACGTGAGCTCAGGTGTTGCTCGTGGGATGACTTTCTGCCCGGTGAAATGAGGAGAGAAAGCTGGTTTGTACCAAGTGTGAAGAATGACAGATGCTGACAGACCTAAAGATAAGAGCCACTGAGAAGGATTTTCTGGGACCCTACAAGGTTGTAGGCTCTGGTTCACCGTTCTTGACACCCAGGTGCGTCCCTACCCTTGTCTTCTGAGAGGTGGCCACACTGCAGAGTCTTTTTCTTTTTTTATGACTTACTTATTCACCTTAGAGAAAGAGAGAGAGAGCATGCACGAGTGAGCAGGGGGAGGGGAAGAGAAAGACTAATCAAGCAGAAGATTTTCTGTATATGAGTACAGAGTCGGATGCAGGGCTTGATCCCAGAACCCCAAGATCATGACATGGGCCGAAATCAAGAGTCAGCCACCCAACTGACTGAGCCACCCAGGCACCCCTACACTGCAGTCTTGTAACGAAGTAACATAGTCCTTCTCCCAAAGCTAAAGGTTTTTGTTTTAAACGGAGTCCTAAGTAATGCAAATACTTCCCTTGCAGACTTTTATAATAAAAGTAATATATGAAAAGTGCTTATCTCAGTGCCTGGTCTGTGGCAAATAAGAATGGATACATGGTTGCTAATGTTACTATTATTATAATCAAGCCACAAGGACAGACGATTACAGGAACTGGACGAATTAATCAACTTTGTGCAGTCATCTAAATTACTCTTCCCCTGAAGGGTGGCATGCCACGGGGTTTTGTCCTTGATCCTATCCCAAGCCATCATTGATCAATGGCTAGATCTGGCCGTGGAAGGCTGCTTATGAAGTCTGCAGATGACATTCGGATGGGAGGCACACGGAGTAAGCTGGATGACGAAATCCATGCTCAGATCAATTTCTACAGGCTAGAGATGGATCGAGAACAGCTTGAGAGAGTGCAGCACGGCCAAGGAAAAGGTCCTCTACAAGGAGAGGCACTGGGAGAGAAGTCTGGCTGGAGGCAAGTTCAGGAAACAAAGACAGGGCCTTTTGCTAATGTGGTTAGTATGAGCTAACAGCATGGTGTGGCTGCCAAAAGCTACCGCCGCCACAGCACACACAATGTGTTTGAAATTCCTTAAAATAAGAGGATAGGAAGTAATGTGTTTTGGCACCTACTGTATGCCGAGCCCCACATTAAACTCTTGATGTACTGTTTCAGTTGATAGTCTCATGAACCTGGAGGTGGGTGCTATGATCATTCCTCCCATTTGTCACGTGGGGAGGCAGGGGCTTAGAGAAGTCAATGGACTTGGCCAATGGAGTAGAGAGCCGAGTTAGTATCTGAATCCAGTTCTTATTAAGAAGTACACACCATCTCTATAGTCTACGTGAATCAGTTCATAGTTGGAATGTTCAGTCTGGTTCCAACATAGTGTCTTTTTAGAGAAAGATGAACTTGTTCAGATGAACATGACCAGGAAGGCGAAAACCGTTCACAAGAAGTCACTTTGAGACTGAACTGAGTTGGAAAGACCGAGGGCAAGTACACACGTCAACCTCTCCTGCCCAAGCCCACAGAAATGGCCCCATTTAAAGTCCACGAGAGCACGGGAAAATAAAGAGGGGGTGCTCCTGGTAGAGTCCGGATGTCGAGATGTCCCTGGGAAAGGGATGGTGGAGAGAACTGGGCCAATGAAAAGAAACACGGGCCAAACCAGAAGCTGGGAAGGCTTGCTGCAAAAGGGGAAGGGAGTCATGGGCTGCTCCAAAGCAGGAGGAAGCACATTCTCTGCGAGGAGATAATCTGAAGTCAGAGCTCAAAGACACGGACTGCAAACTTCTGTGAGGGCACGAACAGGTAGCTCTTTGGTTCACCTAGCTTGTCGTTCTGTGACTAGGGGTCTCTGGGACAGAAAAGCAGGACATATCTAGAAGGGAAAAGAAGATCCTGTGCTCAGAAGACAAACTATTAGCACCACACTTCTCGTAGCAAGTTCCGCACCTCTGACTTGATCACTGGCAGCTAAAAAGAAATGGGTTCAGGGGCACCTGGGTGGCTCAGTCGCTTGAGTGTCTGAGTTTTGATTTTGGCTCAGGTCATGATCTCAGGGTCATGAGATCAAGCCTTACGTTGGGCTCCAGGCGGGGTGTGGAGCCTGCCCAAGATTTTCTTCCTCCCTGTCCTTCCCCAACTTGCACTGTCTTGCAAAAAAAAAAGAAAGAAAGAAAAAGAAATACATCCACAGAGATGAAAACAAGAGCCCACAGAACACAGAAGAAGCACATACTCATGAGTCACCGAACATTCCAGGACAACTCATACCATGAAAGAGAGGGGCCAACTCAATTAACAGAAGGACAACAACCAAAGACATCAGGATAGTGATGCAAACAGAGACATTTGAAGTATATTTAATACTTTTGGAGGGATAATGGGGGACACTGTCTTCATCAAACAAGAATAACCTAGTATGGAGAAGAATTAATTAGAAATCATGAATGAAAGATTTAATCATCAAAATAAAAAAATCAAAAGACAGTGAAGAGCAGCCTAGATACAGACAGAGAGAAAATCACTGAGCTGGAAGATGAGGGAGCGGTATTTACCCAAAACACAGGAATGAGGACAAAGAATATTGACAAAAACATAAAAGGCTGTTAATACCCAGTATTGGCAAGATTGCTGGCATTCTCAAATATTTTTGGGAGGAATGTAAATTAGGTTTTTCTTATGAGGGTATTTCCAGATTTCTTGCCACTGGAGCCACACGAATTCTTGCTGTCAAGCCCAGGGTGAGCCAATTACAGCCTATAGGCCAAATCTGGCCTGCCACCTATCTTTGTAAATAAAGTTTTATTGGAACAGCCACACCCACTCATTTACATATTGAATTGGCTGCCTTCCTGGGATAATGACAGAGCTGAGGAGCTGTGATAGAGACAGTGTAGCCTATGAAGCCTAAAACATGTATTATCTGACCTTTTACAAAAAAAACTTGCTGACCCCCAATTTAGGCCTTATTAGTTGGCTTTTCTGTTATGTGCAGCCAAATACCTCCCCAAGGAAACAATGAATAGAACTGTACAAATAGAATGAGGTCTAGAAAGATGAACATTCCACTGAGAACTGGCTATTTCCAGGTGTACTCCCTTGCACAAATTCTTAAAACTATATATTTAAGATCATCCACTTTATTGTATGTTAAGTTATAGCTCAATAAATAAAAAGCTGAAAATAAGAATGGAAGGTAGGCATCTCTTTTTTTCTTTTCTTTTTTTTTTTTTTTAAAGATTTTATTTATTTATTTGTCAGAGAGAGAGCGAGCGAGAGCGAGCACAGGCAGACAGAGTGGAAGGCAGAGTCAGAGGGAGAAGCAGGCTCCCTGCGGAGCAAGGAGCCCGATGTGGGACTCGATCCCAGGACGCTGGGATCATGACCTGAGCCGAAGGCAGCTGCTTAACCCACTGAGCCACCCAGGCGTCCCTTTTTTTTTATTTAAAGAGAGAGAGCGGGGTTGGGGGGCAGAGGGACAGAACAGAGAGAGAATCCCAAGCAGGGTCCACACTCAGTATGGAGACTGATGTAGGACTTGATCTCACGCCCCTGAGGTCATGGCCTGAGCCACAATCAAGAATCAGTCGCTTAGCTGTGGAGCCACCCAGGCACCCTGGAGGGCAGGCATTTCTAATTGTCCCACAGCACGATCCTAATCCTGACATATAGGTACGTGTGCACAAAAGAGCCAAAAGGAAACATGAAAGCAAGTGAGTGGCGTGATCTAGGTGTAGAATAGTGACGGATTGGTGTACCTTTTCCGTATTTTCTAATTTCTTAACAGTCAGCGTCCATTAGCTCTGGAATCACAAAGAGACGAAAAATGTCTAGTATGGGCCCCAGCCAGGTGGGTGTGGATGGACCAGCCCCACCTCTGGCAGCACAGCTGGACAGGATGCCCCTGGGGAGAAGGGAGGACCACACACATGTCCACGTACTCCGTTTCAGTTCCACTCTGCAGATGCGGAAACGGAGGCACAGACCTACACAACGGAAGCAGCTACCTTGCCAACGCTCCACAGCTAGAGCCAGGAAGCGAGCGCCAACAGTCCGGGCTAGACCCTGCCCTGTCCTTGATCCCTCCTGCCGCTCCCTCTCTCTTGTGCCAACCATCTTCAGGGGCATCAACAAAGTATGAGCTTCCCAAAGAATATTTTTTTGGAAGAGTTTAGGTTTCTAGATCAAAAAAAGGAACAGAAAAGAAGTGGAGCACTTCAATGAATTTGCTTATATTTGCTTCACAATTTGGGGCTGAATCATAGAGTGGGGGTGGGGGTGGAGCACATACTCTCTTCTCTGGCCTCAGGTTGGAATCCAGCGGTCATTAACTGCACTTGGGGACACGGGGAGTAAGTACCAGACCAGCTTGGCTTGGAGTGATCTGTCATTGCCCCTGCCTCCCTACTCACGTGCCCAGTCTTTTGGTCCCAGGAGGACGGATGCAGTCCTCCAGGGTAACTCTGAACTGGCAATAGGGTCTAGGGGAGAAGAGGGAAAGTGGCCTGTGGGAGAGCCAGTCGGTGACCCGAGTCGGGCTGGGCTTCATGCGTTCATCTCTCTCTACCTCCCCTGAGTCCTCAGACTGGGGAGGAAGGAGCGAAGATGCCCATTTTACAGATCAAGAAACTGATCCTTGCTCTTGAGGCCTACTTCCAAGATGGCCCCAAATAGGCTGCAGCCACGTGCAGCCTATTTGCCATGCCAACGCTATCCAGTGTGTGTCCCTATGCGAGGACATTAGGAAATCCGTCATTTGCAACACAGTAGAGGCCATAGCCATCGGGGACATTTCGAAAGTGAGAGTTCCGGGTGCCTAAGTGCTTCCCAAGCTGTAGGGGAATCCCCATGACCTGGGCCCCTGGCAGCCAGGCAGGCAGGAATTGTATTCCAGCAGCCCCCTGGAGGACCGAATACCCTCTTCCCCAACTGCGATCCATGGGAGCTACCCCATGGCCGGCACCAAAGCCCAACGGAGGAGCGAGGTCCTCTAGGACCAAAGAAAAACCGTCCTCTAGAAAAAAAAGAAAGTGGAAGTCATGCTGAAAAACAAAAGAAAGCAAAATGAGGCTTGGGACAGCCACAGAACTCACGTGAGGAGGAGACGCAGGCACTCGCCACTTCCCACGGTGTGCACAATGCGCGGCACCGCTGCAGCCCCGTGTTCGCAGTGGGGACTGGATAAGCTCGCCTGCTTGCCTTGAGCCAGGGACCCTCCCTTGCAAGATGAGGACCAGGCTGCTGACCTCACGGGTCTCATGAGGGCCTGACAGCGGCACTGCTGTCGGCCTCACCGTCCCCGCCGCGAGGTGGCCGTGTGCTGCACAGCTGTGACCTTCTGCCCACTCACTGTCTACCTTTCCCTGCCTTCTTCTGGGAACTGGATCCTGATTCTCCTTTGGGCAAACACCCCTTCCCCAGCAAGTGCTTCCCATGGGGTCAGCCCCGACTCCAGCCACCTCACTGGGATGCCATCAACCCTGGGCTGGCCGTGGGTCTCAAACTGTTCTCTCTGGCTGCCACTGTTGAGAGAATTATAGTAAAGCCAGGGCGGAAAGGAGAGGAAGAAATACCTGTCACTTTCTCGGGGCTTACTACACGCCGGGCCCTGCTTTGAGTGAAGCAGTGTCCCCCGAAGACACGATGAGGAGGGTGCCGCTAGCGTCCCCACTCTGCGTACGAAGAAACCGAGGCCCGCGGGTGGATACACAGTAAGTGAAGAGCTGGGGTTCAACCCCAGACCTTCTGGCTCCAGCCCCTGTACCGCTCCCCCCAACGTGTCTTCCTGCTTCTGTGAAGTGAACCTGGGGCGACTGGTGGCCAGCCTGCTCTGAGATGGAACAGCCTGCTGGGGGAGGCGGGGAGGGCGGGCTTGGATGACTCTGGAGGGACTGAACGAGAACGTGTCGCCAGCCATGCCTGGTGTGGCCCGCCCCTGAACTTTTCGGCTCCTATCAGGAAGGCTCCTATCGCCTGAACGTCTGAGAGACAGCCTGTGAACCCGGAGAAAGTGGGGGTCACAGAACCAACGGCTCTTGTCAGACTGGGGAACACAGAGGAAATGGAGGCCCAGCGAGGGGATAGTAAGGGTACCCACGGGCAGCAGTGGTGGCTGGAGCCCACGTGGCCTGGCACTGACATGGCCCCTGTCCTGCTCTTCCAGAAGTGTCCACAGGCCCTTTTCCCCCAGCAGACATGCCTTTCAAGAGGCATTCACAGGAAGCTCCTTCTCTTAGCATCATTCTCATTTCTAACCACATTCTGTATTCCACAAAGTGAATTTGGGGGTGGGGAGGTAGAGGGAGACATTTTCAAGGCAATTTCATGCCTCGGATCTGGAAATAGAGAAAACTTTGATGAAGCTCTTTTGAAGGGCACATTGTTTACCCAAAACAGACCCGGGAAGGGGAAGCTGTCAACATTATCTCTTTCTGGTCACAAATTGCGGCTCTCTGATGGGTTTTTCCTAGAGTTTAATCTTGTGCTGGAAGCTAAGCGGATACCAGAAAGGTTTCCGACGCGTCAATCTCCTTCCTGGCATTTTATCAGAAATTGATTCTCTTTGCTTTCTGAGGCTCGCATCTTAGCCCTGCTGTCAAACGTGGGTTACGGGCACTGTATCTGTGGACATGTCTCCTGGGCTCCTGGCCTGACTGTGGGGGTCTCAGAGTAGGCTGGCCATTTGGTGCAATGAGTTTCCATCACCCACAAAGGGGTGAGGAACACCGGCCCACCTGTGGCCTGTTTTTCCGTGGTAAGACCTCTCAACCACCTCTGACTCTGAAGGGATGAGCTTTCTAAATAAACAGGTGACTTTGCCCTTGCCAGTCCTAAATTACAGCACACAACATTTACTGAGCTCCTAGTCGGTGCCAAGCATTCTTGCCAGGACTTTACACATATTAAATCACTGAGTTCTTCCCAGGACCCTCCGATGCAGGCTTTCTATGATCCTTACTCCTTAGAAGAGAAAGTCAACTCACAGGCAGGACAGGCAACTGGCCTGAGTGATGGGGTGGGTAGGCTAAGAATCCAGGCTGCTTGGTTCTAGTGTTCCCAGGATCCCCTACTTTGCTAATTTGAGCCCCACCACGTGACTTGTTTGCCCTGGAGTGATCAGAAGTTGTCGGTGGCATGAAGGCTCCCCCACCTCCAAACCCTAAGAGCTGCAGAGACCAAGACCCCAAGGGGCCAAAAGACTGACAGTTGTAACTTTGCCATGGGGAATGTGGTTGGCAACTGGATGAAAAATGGATGTAGTCCTTCTCTGCCCAGAAATGTGAACTAAAAGCTTTCATTCCAGGAAAAGTACGGATTTGGAATGTCAGCTGTCACACTGGACAGGCTCTTGTAATATAGGGCTAACAGCCTGCATTGCTGTATTTTTTTTTTTCCTCCCTCACGCTTCTTCTTCTTCTTCTTCTTTAGTTATTTTTCAAATTTTTATTTTTTTTTTTACTTTTTAAAGAATTTTTAAAAATTTTTAAATAAGGGGTTGAGATCTGTAAATATGGAAGGGCCAATGCTCTATTGCCCAGAAAGCTGAAGTGGCAAGAAGCCTGGAATCGGAAATGAGGAAGGGGAAGGGTCTCTTCACTGCACGCCAGCAGAGTCTGAAACTTCCAAGTCGCTAGTCCCACTGGTGCTCTGGCAACCAGTCAAGCAAGGTGCTCAGAGCCAAGGGCCCAGGAAAAATGGCTTTTAGAAATCGAGGTGCTGGACATGCCTCCCAGTCCTTCTCCGGACAGCTGCCCTGCTCCTACTCCCTCCTGAAAAAAGCGGACTGGAGAGCATATGGGAGTGGCCACTGAATGGTCCTGGTGTGGACAGCCACACTTCACTGTGGTTAGCATGCTATAGGGTGGCCTGGAACAAAAGCTTTGCCTCTCTCGTGCTGTTGGGAGACCAAGTGGCAATGTCCGTTTTTAAAAAGAGCAACTCTTTGAGTCAGTCATTCCACTTTTAAGAATTTCAGCTTTGGACATGTGCACAAAGATGTCTGCTCGAGGGTATTCCTTAAAGTGCGCTTCTGCTAACAAATTCTCTTAACAGCCTAGAGAGCTGTCCACCAGGAATGGTAACATTATCTACGGACAGGTCCACACTCCCTTACATGCATTATTTGGTATCAGAACCAGACCAGATCAGATCAGAACTGACACGAAATTTACCACCTTTGTTTATCCTACTTAGTATGAATAATCATATTTCCCTGCAGATGTGTTAATGTGTTTGATCATAGGGTGTTGTCCCAGGCCACACTGGGATGGTGTTACTTTCTAAATTCTAAAACAGCGAAACACATTTGGCCCCAAGGGTTTCAGAGAAAGGACTGTGCTTCCGTGAATTCACAGTGGAGCACTACGCAGCTACAGAGAGGAATGGATGAGGTCCGAGAACAAGTCCTTATGGAATGCTCTCCAAAACATGGTATTAAGTGGAAAAAAAAAAAAAAATCCAAGGAAAAGGTGTCATGTGTTGTTGTGCTATCACGGAGACAAAGAGGAACAGATCTGTTCTGCATAGCTGCATGTCTACGCAAGATTTCTCGAAGGACACACCAGCCATTGCTTACTGCGCCTGCTTCTTGAGAGGGCATCTGCGGCACTGATAGCAGGAGCACTGTGTCCCCCAAATATCCTTTGGTACTGACTACCAGGTCAATCAGACTAGACTCTCTCTGCATCTGAACTGGGAGAAGGGAGGAGAGGGAAGAGCAAGACAGTGACGAGGTGCACAGAGCAGAGAAGAGTGGCGGCATGTTCGAGATGGTAGAGAGAGTCATCGGGCCTTCCCCATCCCTGGAGGCAGCCGGAATCCCGGACTCCCTCCACTGTGTTCTCCAGCTCCTCTTTTGCATGGCAAAGATGGAAGGAGTCTCTAGTCCTTGCAATGGAAGACTTTGCTTAACAGCAGGAGGTACTTGTGTGTGTGTGTGTGCATGTGTGTGTGGGTGCGCGCGCCAGTGTCCATGTGTCCATGTGTCCAAGTGTGTGTGCTTGTACGTGCATGCAAAGGGAAAGCGTAACATTTTCTTGGTGGTTGAGTTAAACGACTTTTGCAGTCCTTTACAAAGTGAGCTCAGCAGATCAGTGTGCTGTTAAGAGCATTTTTCAGAATCTCCAATCAGCGGCAAAAGAAGGCAGTCCATTATCACTGGAGACTCTCAGACTGGTTCAGAGTAGGGGCGCTGGATCTAGCCTGCCTAGGGGCATACAGCCAGGAGACTGGAAGGATGGAATCAGCTCCCAGTGCAGCTGGAGCAAGGGACATCCCTTCAGCAGGAAGTACCATCGGGCGCCTTCTCTGTCCAAGGACACGAATACCTCTCTGTTAAATATTAGACATGCTAAGAAATGATTAAAATAATGTAACAACTAACATTTATGGAATGCTTACTACGGGTCTGGTGCTGTGCGGGGTACTTTAACGCATTACTGCCTAGTAAACAGAAATCTCAAAAGGCAGTGAGAGGGGTCAAGAGAATCAGCCAAGGTCAGATGACCGGGACCTGAGGCAGGAGGAGTACACTGAGGGAACTCCGTCTCGTGCGGCCCGAGCAGCTCTGTGCTGTCCCCAGCGCCATGGCCGTGAGCCCCACAGTGCCACGGGCAACAGGATGGATGCTGGGGGGCTGATGAACACAGATCTTTTTCCTCCTTTGTGGTTTTCTTTTCCACGTTTTTAAACACTGTGTGATAAATTTACTTCCTAATGATTTTTGAGTAAACTACAATGACCACAATTTCAAAATCATGAATAATTCAAGACCAAGGGCCATAAACACTATATAATCTCTACAGGCAGAAACCATGAATACTTGTTAGAGACAAGGCCAAGAATACTTTTACCAGCTAAATGGAAAGTATCTACCGGCTTCAGGTTAACCATCGGACGCATGTTTCTGAAAGGACTGGAGCTCTTCCAAAGCCTCGCTTTACGGGGGCTCTTCCAGGAAGCCCGCTCTCCCTCCTCCAGCACCTGATGGGGGTTTATCGGTGTCTGTGGGAGGCCTTGAGAACTGGGGTGTCTCGGGGCCATGCAGGCATGCACTGCTCAGGGCAGGACCTGAGCTGAGAGCCAGGGGTTACTTAATATGGACCAAGCACTGGTTCTCAACTGTGGCTTGGGGTGTGGGGGTGGGGGTGGGGGTGTCCCACCCAAAAAGACGCTGATTTAACTGGTCTGGAAAAACGCCTAAACTTCAGGGTATTTAAAAAGCTCCAGGGTGACTCTAACGGGCAGCAATGTTTTCGACCACTGAAACAAAGCCCTTGGCATAGGGCTGGTCACAGTGCGGTTGCTGACACCTGTCTGCTGCTCAGCAGGTGTGTGTGTGTGTGTGTGTGTGTGTGTGTGTGTGTGGAGGGCAGGGATGGCAGAATGGAGGCCCTCCCCCCCACCAGCCATGGCCCAGCATTGCTTCACGGGAATAAGGCCTCTGCTGTCATTCTCCATTTTATCAAAGAAGCCAGAAGTGCACATTTTAATGCGAAAATTGTAAATGTGGACAGCTAATTTTTTTTTAATGGAATAGGGTCTGGGCCAAATAAAACACATCTTGGGGCTGAATTTGGCCTGCTGAGCTCACTGTGAATAGCCTTATCTCCTCCCCTTGCCGGGTTGGCTCAGGACCACATGGAGAAATACCCAGTCCTGACCCAGGAAGGAAACAGCATGTTCACCTGCCCTGATGCGACCAGGCCCGTGTCACCTCACCACCGAAGCAGCACGAGGCACCTGTCTGTCTGTTCCAACGAGCTCGTCTTCCCCTTGCCTTTCATGGTGAGAGTCTGATCTCTAACTAGCATCCTGTGTTAGGCATGAGTCTCAGGAAGTACAGATTTCACAGGTGATGGGGGTGTGGGTTGCAGAAGAGGAAGTGGGCAGGAAAAGCATGTTCTCATTGATCAAGATGAGCATCCTGGCAGCTTGCTATCTCTTTCTCTTGATTCTCTAACCAAACAAAAGCCCTGTTTTCTTAAAGAGTCCGCACCGTCTTTTCCAGAAAGGCCTGAAACCATTTTAAATCTCTTTTGGGGTAAAACTTAGAAATTGTGATAAACATCTCCACTCTTTGCAGAAGAGGAGGGAGATGAAGTGCTCTCGGGCAACCGGCATGATGGGAGGAGCCAGGAAAGCAGCAATCAGGGAGTCCTTGTTGCCAAGGAGAAAGACAGAGGGGCTGCGTATCTCCTTCCTGCTGCCCTGTTTTGTCGACTTCCAGTCAATGTCTTCAGGTGGATAAATGCCGTGATGTTACTCTGTGACCAAAAGCCTCGGTTAGGTTGAAATACTTCATTCCTGGCTTTGGGGGAGCCCACACTAAGTCACTTGATCAAGGGGGGCTGGGAGCCTGCTGGGGCCCATGCTCACTCCTGTTCCAAGACCCTGGAAGGACTTTGTGGGAGATACGCACACCAGCTCCTGCATCCAGAAAAATGTTCCTACCAGGAAGGAGTGACAGAATCCATTCTGGTTCAGTTTCTAGAATGGCCATCAGGGCTGACAGCTAGATGTTTTCAGCAGCACCAAGGTCCTAGCCCTCGTCCCTGGCGGGTGGCTTGAATAAAAAGGAAACCCATGCCGGCTGTTCTGGCTACAGCTGAGAAAGGAGACAAGAGGGCACAAGATGACAGCCACGGCAAAGCTCCCACGGCCCTTTGCGGTCCAACTCCAACCTGCTTCACTTGGCTGAGGATGAGGCCAACTCAGAGGACACAGGACGAATTTCAAGATTTGGTCAATAGTTAAGATGAGCCTCGTGCCTTCGCACGGTTCCCCTATACCCATCTGTGGCTACATACGACTCCAATTCAAACTCTGGGGAGCTTGAGACTGGATCCGAGGACCCTGAGGTACCGTCTGGGTCCTTGCTTCTACTTTGTACCCTCTGGCTCAGTAATCTTTTTTAAGATTTTATTTATTTGACAGACAGAGATCACAAGTGAGCAGAGAGGCAGGCAGAGAGAGATGAGGAAAGCAGGTTCCCCACTGAGCAGAGCCCCCGATGTGGGGCTCGATCCCAGTACCCTGGAATCATGACCCAAGTTTTAACCCACTGAGCCACCCAGGCGCCCCATCGGCTCAGTAATCTTGCAACCTTCCTTATCTGTGTCTGACTTTGACTTTGACCATGCTCTTCACTTGGCTTGAAAAACTGCTGCTCATTCTAAAGAGGCAGCCTGCATATCGGCTTTTCTGCCTGCCTTTCTGGAGATCACTGGCAGAGTCAGGTGAGCCCTTTTCTGTACTGAAATTCCACTCTCTTTGTGCTTCTCACATGGCGTTATGATGACCCCACTGCACATCCCTTCCATCTATACGGCACCCACCATGAGATCGGGGCTGTGTCCCTCTCATCCCTTCTGCCGGGTGCAGGGCAGGTGGGCTCAGTGCGGCAGGTTTCAAGAATGGCCGCGGTATTTGTAGATTTCCCATGCAGAGGTGAGGCCTACTTCCCCACCCCTCCAACCTGGCCTGACCGCGTGACTTGCTTTAAAGAAAACCAAGTTGGCAGAAGGGACACCATGCTGTTGGGTTCCAAGCCCAGGGCTCAAGAGGGGCTATAGCTTCTGCTCTTCATGCTCTTGACCCCCTGAACCCCCAGAAGAACAAAGCTGGCTGGCTGGCTGGTGGATGAGAAAGCACTAAAAGAGAGTTGAAGCTCTGGTATTCCCATCCCCAAGGTGACATAATCCTCACTGCAAAGGCACAGTGAGCCCAGCTGAAATCAGAACTGCTGAGCCCACACTGCTGACCCAAAAAATCATGACCTAAAAGCACTGTTGCTGACATCCCTAAAACATGGGTTTAATTTGTTACACAGACAAAGCTAACTGATACACTTTCTAAGAGACTGTTACTACCAGTGACACTCTGGTTGAGACCTCAAGGTGCCAGATATCTTCCGGACCAGGATTCAAGCTGGAGACTCCGAGAGGGACAAGCAGGAGATCCAGGCATTCTTACTCACCGGAAGGCCCCCTTCAAACCAAGCTGCCTCCCACCCACCCTCACCAGTGACACATTTACCTCCTTTTTCTCCCGCGAGCACGACCGGCTTCTGTCAGCCTTTCGCAGAGTCTGACCTGTAGCAGTTCAAAAGCAGAACCAGAGATGAAGGCTATTTTAAAGCAGCTAGTTTATCACCACAAAAGCTTTTTATTTGCAAACTGAATAGACGGGACCAATCATAATCAAATGATTTTAAGAAAATGTAGCCTATTATTATAGTGGGAAAATGCCATACTCTTGAAATAGACCAACGGCAAGGAAATGGTAATTCACACACTCGCGTCGTTTGACTGTAATGAACAAAGCCTCAGCTCTTTAATCTGGAACATTATCTGCACTCTGCCAGGGCCGACGGAAGATTTCCCAGTCGAATTACATTTTTATTAAATTGTTTGGAATTATATAAAATGCCTTCCACAAAAATGCCTTCCACAGTGTGCATACACATAACCTTTGATCAGTGCACACCAGTGGGCTTCACCAAACCCCCAAACTTGCTATCTAGGTGATGGTACAGATGTGAATTAGCAGTAATCACCCACATTTCCTATATAATGCGCAATTTCAGAGAGAATGTTGCTTTTCTTAGAAAACTGGAAGACTAACATTTGAAAGTATGCATAAATTCAACAGCTCAACATCATATGGTTTAAATATGCTGTTCCAAATGCAGTTTTCACAACTTTTATGCAAGTGTCCATTACAAAAGGATTCCTTGATGGAAAATTAATGGATTGCCTTGGTTTTAAAAGGTAACATGGGAACCTCTGCGCCTTGCCCATGTGTCTTCCAAATTACCCAGCTTTCCTCGCAGGTGGCTATTTGTGAGAAAATCAGTACCACACGTCCCATGACCCAAGAATGTTCCAAAGCAGGAGCAAAAAGACTTAGCAATGACTTATCAAGAGGCAAGAAGCGGGGACTGAGTCTCGGAGGAAAGATGTTTGTCTCTGGATGTGGTGACTTCCAATAAGTCTACATGGGTGTGGGGGGCAGAGGGTGGGGGACCTCATAGCCGGTGATGAAGCACCGGTCAAAGGAGGACACTCTTTCCAAGAAAGTGAGAATAAGGGGAAAAGCAATGATGAACCTCTGGCAATTGCCAGAATTTAGGGCCGATATTAATAAAGGATTTGGAAAAGAGGCAGCCAGAGAACTTATAGGAGACCTTGGATTATAAAAGATCATGGTAGAGTAGATGTCCTTTGGGTTATCTGCTCAGCTCATAAGGACACCCTAAGCTGCCCCCTTCTCTCTCCCTTTCCTCCCTGTCCTCGGAGGGGAGCTCCAAGGCTGTACAGGACCCCAACCTCAGTAACCCAACTGCAGTCAACTGGAATTTGAAATTCATTTCGAAAGACAGAATTTGAAATTCATTGGGGGACAGACTACCAGAGAATGCCCAGGCAGAGCAGAGTGACCTGAAATTGATCTGTCATTGCGTTCCACAGATACCCACTTAACGTACCACTGAGATGCTGGATGCCAGCAGTGGGGAAAGGCTGTACTGTGTGCAGACAGGGAGGGTCTACGAAAACACGCTGTACTTTCTACCCAACTTTGCCATGGACCTAAAATTGCTCTAAAAAATAAGGTTTATTGATTTAAAAAATTAAGAAGAAGGCCCAAAATTAAGGACCAGGGGATCTGGGCTT
This sequence comes from Mustela nigripes, assembly GCF_022355385.1. Lineage (NCBI taxonomy): Eukaryota > Metazoa > Chordata > Mammalia > Carnivora > Mustelidae > Mustela > Mustela nigripes. The sequence goes on from NC_081567.1 coordinate 17,589,819, forward strand.
TTGGACCCATTTTATCCCACCTCCTGACCCCCGATGCTCTGGAGGGAAGAACCAGGGCGGCCACTCCCAGAAACCCTTGACTGCCCTTGGTCTAAGCTGTCAGTCCAGGGACTCACTGTAGGCTGTAAGGCCGACCAGAGAAGATGGCATACCGGGTCGTAGGCCACACATGGCAGGGCTGGGAGCCAGGAGACTGGCCTGGAGCTGGAAGGTGACAGGGAGGCTTGGAGACCAGGGGTCAGACCAGAGTGTTCTACCAGCAGAGGCAGTGCTTAGGTAAGTAAGTAAGATGCCAGCAGGGAGAGAGCCCCCAGAACAAAACCAGGGAGAAGGAAAGCAGAGCTAGTCCAGGGGCAAACATGGCAGTTCCCAGAGTCTGGCTGCAGCCCTTCTGGTGCTGGTTAGACACAAACTTAGGGACATGGTCCAGTGGACAGCTGACCAGTTAGGAGATTGTAGATAAGTCACAGGATCCCCCAGGATCCTTCTGGGCCATATTTTCTTCCTATTTTTTAATTTTTATTTTTATTTTAAAAGACAGGGTGAATCACCTCGGGAGTTGCTTTGTATCCCTAAAATTCTGTTACACCAATGGAGAACAGTAAGAAAAACATTAAGATGGGCCATAAAAACAACCCATTAATACAAAGAACACAAAACTTAACTACTGAAATTGGAAAGCAAATCTCTCTACCAGAGTTCATTAGAAGCTGCTTATTCATTAAATTGGAAAATAACTGGCTTATTTTCCAATGAAGATAACCCAGGCTAATTACGCGCACTTGTAATCTAACACCCAGTCCTCACACCGCTGAGCCCTCTCTCCTCCCTGTAGCTCCACGTGGAGGCTGCTCCTTCCTGCCAAGGACAGAAAGAACGTGTTTACACCGGACCTGTCCACTGCACTCAGCGTCTCGAAATACCCTCCTACTTAGATCTCATCGTATTCTCAGGACGCTCAGGGAGGGAGGTGGGAGAAGGTGACATTAGTATCAAAAGATGTCGCTTGCAAAATTGAGGTGTTCCCCCTGCATTTTGCAAGGCGACCTGTCATTTTTAGCCATGAGACCGTAAATAAGGCCAAATGTAAGTGATAGATGTGGACCTCACATTATAAAACAGACATGTGCCTGGGAACGGGGAGAAAAACACCCCAGAAATGAAAAAGACATGAAGGCATATAATATCCTCCCATGCAGGACTTCAGAAATTTTATCTGCATTTTGGACTTATTTTCAGTGGTTAGAATATTCTGACCATTTGGTTTTACTTTGCTCTAGATGTAGACCATAACACTCAGGGCTACCCTTCAGAGGGGCGGGGAGTCTTCCTCTGCATCAGAAACCATCAGGCAGGGAAAATCAGCATCAGAATTGCTCTTAACAGAGCCCTAAACCTCCTATGAAGTACAGTCCACAGGACACAGCCTTTTAAAAATTTATTATTATTTTTGTTATTGTTGTTGTTTTTTAAAGAGTTTTTTTTTTTTTTAAGTTTTATTTATTTATTTGACAGACACACAGTGAGAGAGGGAACACAAGCAGGGAGAGTGGAAGAGGGAGAAGCAGGCTTCCCGCTGAGCAGGGAGCCTGATGCCGGGCTCCATCCCAGGACCCTGGGATCATGACCTGAGCCCAAGGCGGATGCTTGATGACTGAGCCACCCAGGCGCCCTGGACACAGCCTTTTCTAACCATTGCTATAGTCTACTCCACATGTGAAATATTTGGTGCATATGGAAATGTATGCAAATACATATGCATATCATTGTGCAGTATTTCTAACTAAGTTATTCACATGGTGATTACTCCCTCTGTTTTTCCTATAAGGGTAGAAGAAGAGTGAACTTGTCCTGTAAAAGGCCAGAGAGTAAATATTTTTTATTTTTATATTTTTTAAGATTTTATTTATTTATCGAAGAGAGCAAAAGCAAGAGAGATCACAAAGGGAGAGGGAGGGACAGACTCACTGCTAAGCGGAGAGCCCCATGCAAGGCTCGATCCTAGGACTCTTGAGATCATGACCTGAGCCGAAAGCAGAAGCCTAACCGACTGAGCCACCCAGGTGCCCCTGAGAATAAATATTTTTTACCTTATAGGCCGTAAGTTCATTAAATCATAAAGTCTCTGGTGCAACTACTTGACTCGGCCATCATGTTGCAAGAGCAGCACTAGACTATATGTAAACAAATGGGGAACGCTGTGTTCCAATAAAACTTTATTCACAAACACAGGCGGCAGGCTGGATTTCACTCCCAGGCTGTAGTCTGCTGACTCTTGCTCTAGATGGACAGTACTATCCCGCTGGTATGAGCAAGGAAGAAATGAGAAGCAAACTTTAAGCGGGTGATTGAACTGCTTTTTCGAGGTCACAGAAACGTAGCTTGTAAGTGACAGGGCTCCCTGTGCTCCAATGGCCATCGTCACTAACATCATCACCATCACAATCATATTAATCATTGTGATTACCATGTGAGCTCAACTTAAGTCGGGTTTACTCTGTGCCAGGCACTGAGCTCCAGGCTAAGTCAACAAATCAACCCATGTACTCCTCTCAACTACCCAAGAAATAGGCACTATTATCCCGCTTGTCAGATGCAGTCACTGAGACCCAAAGAGGCTAGAAAATCTGCCCTAATCACCCGAGCTAGTGAGCAGAGGAGACTGATCTGGAGCTGAGCAGTCTGGCTCCAGAACCTTCAGCCCTAACCACCAGGCCACACGGATCCTTAATCAGGGTGTTAAAGACAAGTACAAGCCCACGAGAACCGATCTGGGAGGGAGTCTGATATAAGCAATTCTTTCTGTGATGCAGCTTTTCAATGTCCTTTGGACTGCTAGAGCAATTAGTAAAGGGGTTAGATGGAAATGATTTCCCCATGATCAAAGAAGACGGTGTGCCAGCAGCCGGGTAAATACCTAAGATGCCAAGAGTGGTCAGGCGGGCTCGGCGGTAGACGCTCACACCTGTCTGCTCAGGTGAAATGCTCAGCCTTGGCAGGAGGGGTTGGGCTTTGGAGAATAAATCCAGTGGAAATGCTGCCGGCAGAGAGGGCCCATGCTGGGACCTCCCCGCCACAAAGGAGCTTTGAACAAAGAACTTGTTTCTCTCCACTGGGGGGATGGTAGCGCCATGAGGTCACAAAAATGAGCTTATTTCTTCTGTTGTCCAAACAGGAGAGCTTATATTGCTCTCATTTTATATATCTGTGGAATTTAATTTAAATGTCAAATATCCCACTGAAATACCACTTAATCTCACTAATCGGACTGGCAAAAATCAGAGGTTTGACAACATCCTGTTTGCAAGAGCTAGGAAGCTGGCACTTTGGAGCACTGAGGAGAGGGGAAGTGCAGAATGACACTTTGGGTGTGTATATGGATATAAAATACCTTTGGAAGGTATTTTGACAATATCCTTAGAAGTCTAGGTGCATTTTCCTTTTGGGCCAGCAATAGCACTTCCAGGAATTCGCTGCAAAGAATTACCTCTACAAAGAGGAAATGGATGTACAAAGGTATTCACTGTATCACAATCTGCAATAACAAATGTTGCAAATGACCCGTAGGTCTGGCAGTAGGGGCTGGATGAATAAATACGGCGAATCCACACAATGGCACAGAATACTGGGAAGCTGGAAAAAAGAATGGACAAGCTCCTTGTACATAAGGAAAAAATTGATAGGCAGAAAGTATATGAACTATGCGATCTTTTGTCTAAGAGGAAAATAAGAATAAATACACCCATCCTATTTGAAGAACCACCCAGAGCTACATGTACAAAGACAAGAAATCACTGTTCCTTTTTATATTTTTTTATTTTTGAATGATGTACATGGACCTATTTCCTTTTGGAAAAATAAAAAGAAACTTAAAATATTAAATGTCCAAAGGTAGATGCAAATTTTTTAAAAAAATACAATGGAAAATGTAGATTGTTCAGGGAACCCAAGAAGGGGGAGTCAGCCAGAGGGAGCGAGAGTAGCCTCTGCGAACCTCAGCACCCCAAAGCACCCCGAAAAGACAACACAGTATCTTGGGAAGATAAACTGTCTTCTTTCAAGAGATTGATCCACGATGCGTGAAAGATAAGAATGAAATGATGACAAAATATGGTTTCTGGACATTGGAACAGCGGTTTCTTGGCTAAGCCAATACACTATCGGTAACCTGCTCCTGTATTCAAGGGCAAAGTTCGCATGAGACAGCCAGACGCGATGAGAAGGACAAAGGAAGGAGGAATAAGCCGCTGCCTTCGGCTCAGGTCATGATCTCAGGTCCTGGGATCGAGTCCCGTATCGGGCTCTCTGCTCAGCAGAGAGCCTGCTTCCCCCTCTCTCTCTCTCTGCCTGCCTCTCCATCTACTCGTGATTTCTCTCTGTCAAATAAATAAATAAAATCTTTAAAAAAAAAAAAAAAAAAAAAAAAGGAAAAGGAAACGGAGACCGGTCCGGTCCGGTCCAGCCGTCTGGAAATCGTGGCTTCCTCGTGCTTACTGAGCACCTAGCCCTGGAGCTCCTTCCCCAGGTGACAGCTCTCAGGACTCCCTATTAGGCACAACAACAAAGCCTTGGGGCTCAGAGAAAGCAACCTGCCCAAGGTCAGAGCAAGGAAGGGGAAGAATGGGATTAACACGCCAGTCAGTCTGGCTGCTAATCCAGTGTTCCCTAGACCCTGATCGCTACCAGCGTCCCCTCGTGCCAAGTGCAGGAATGCGAGCACCCCAGCCCCACTGTCATTACCACCCCACTCCCACAGGTCTTTAGCCCCAGCCCAGCTTCCTGGACTTCCACCTGCAGCCTTTGCAAAGACACCCGCGGCACATAAGGTGGCAGGGCGGGGACAGAGCAGCCTGGGGAGCTCCTGTCCAGCCTGAGGGGAATCACTATTGGGTGCTGCTGTTGAACACGACCCCAGCCAAAAATCAAGAATGAGGCTTAACTGACTGAGCCACCCAGGTGGCCCCGGGGAATCACTATTTGACTCCAGCTGCCAGTTTCCATGCAGGAATATGGGCCCAGTCTCATGGGATTGGATTTTTCTAGAGAAGACCAGTATTAGGAGAAAGTTTCTAAGTTTTAAATACTGACAAGTAGCTTAAAAAAAAAGTTTTTTAAAGTTCTCTACAGATCCAACAAAGCAGGCTTCTAGATTCTAACCGAATAGGCTACTAGGCAGAAGGCTACTTTGATGCCACGGACCACTTTTGCAGGGAAGCGGGGAGAGCCCTTTAAGGGAATCTCGTCATTGTAACAGAAATCTGTTAGACAAAAAGCGTGACTGTTTGGAAGACAGGTAAACATGGACTCTGCGACACTTCCAGATTCCTTCCAATTCCCCATGCACGCCTCCAGGCTGGTTCTGGGGACTTTAAGTCACGTTCTGTATTCTGAAAGCCCAAAACAATATCCCTGTCACTCTTCCTTTGCATTTTCTGTGTAACTCAAATTCCCGGAGCCCAGTTTACTGCCAAATTACCTGAGATAAACAAGTCATGCTAAGATCCTCTTTTCCTCTCCAAACCCAAACAGCAGCTGGCAGCTAGAAATGGTTATTTATAACCTGCACACTGTTACGTGCATTTGCTTGTGCATTTCTAAAAATGCTTAGCCATGCATTCTGCGGCTGACTTCATAATTACATGAGAGCCTGGGGACAATGCTGTGCGGCGGCAGAGACGGTAGGCGGTGGGTCAGCCTGTCTGGCTCAGCTTCTCGGTACCTGTTTGGAAACCCTGATAGCACGATTCCATTTCAGTCTATGGTTGGCATTAAGATAGGACCCGTGAAAAGCTTAGAACAGGACCCTGCACATAGTAGGTGCTTAGCAGTGAGTGGCTCACTCCCCCATAAACGGCTGGCTGTGTGTTCATGGACCTCAGCAGGTTCTTTTGGACTCTGATTCCCAAATGCTTCCTGAACCTTTCCCTTCCTCCCCATCACCGCTCTGCGAGGCCCTTGATCATCAAAGAGCCACCTGGCAAGAGTCCTGTCTCTGTTATTCCTGGGCTTTTCCCATGGCAGCCAACTAAAAATGAGATTATATCCCTTGCCTGCTCAACCCTCCAGTGCGTTTCCCTCTGCATGCTCTCCACTTGCGCATGCTCACATCCACACCACGCACACCTGCAGCCCGCTACTCTTTCCTCTGCTCTTTGGACTCAAGATTCCTTCCTGCACCGGGTCCTTTGTCCTCACAGTCCTCCCCTGTTGGCTCCTTCTTACCAATCAGATCTCACTCAGCCTGAAGGGAGCTCCTTCTTCAGAGAGGACTAACAAGCACACCACCTTCCCTACTTTTTACCCTCTGCACAGCCCCTATCTGATCTTTTTCCTGTTAATGTAGTTGTGGCCTGTCTCCCCCTGCACCCCCTGCCCCAGAAATGGTCATTGTCTGGCTTTGTTTTAATCCCTGAATTTCCCATACCAGGAACAATGCCTGGAATGGAATGGCTATCAGTAGACATTTCCGGAATCTGTGAATGAATGAATGACCGAATTTTTGAATGGACAATGCCCGGAGGACTGGAGGCCTGAGTATGAACTGCTATGAAGACTTCATCTTCTCTCACGATGTATTTTCCTGACCCTATCCCCCTGCTCTTTCTCAGATGGTGAAATGAAATATGACAAAGTGAGTTTAATACACCACTGGAGATAATTGGAAAATATTGATTTTTTTTCATTTGAAACAGTAAAGATAAGAAAATGCCACACTTCTGTAATCTAATCAGTGGCTTATGTGACAGCATGATTCCCAGGCTAAAATGTACTTTGGTAGACCTCTGTATCCATCATTCCAACTACACAGGCCAACCCAGCCCCCCACTGACAACAAGTGTGGACACTGCATTTGTGAGCCTGCGTTTATGTAACCAAATTAAAGTGTCTTCTGAGTGTCTGCTTTCCACTCCTCCCTCCCCCCACAAGGAGCTGCCAAGTAGTCCTGGAAAACATAGGAAAGGATGCATGAGCTGCCTTGGAATCCTAAAGAAAAAGATACGTTCCTTCCTCAGACAGCTCATTTTTACTGAGATCCTATTAAGGGCTGGGTACCATTTTAAGGCCTTTAGATAGATGGATTCCTTTGATTCTCATAGCAGCCCTATGAGGAAGTCCTACTATTAATCTCTGTTTTATAAATTCAGAGTCCAGGCACCGAGAGATAAAGAAACGAATCCCCCCAAGGTCATGCGGCCTCAGAACTGGAGTCTCCTTAGTAGGTCTCCACGAGCTCTCACCTAGTGGGCACCAACGGGAAGCTGGGGAGAGCTGGGAAGCAAATCTAATCCTCTGTCCTGGTTTTTCAGGGTTGCCTTTTTGCAGGCTTAAAATAAAATCTCCATCTGAAATCATGCAAGAGGCGGGACTTCCCACCACAAGGGCTCATTAGGAGGGTGGGGAGGTGGGGTGCTGGACAGAAATGGATCTGGACCTGTTCCTCCACCTCTGCAGGCATGTTGACTCCCCAGGCTGCGTCCCCAACATCTGATAAATGACAGCGGTCAGACCAGATTGGAAGTTACTCACTGGCTGAACCCACCCCACAAATATTTGTTTGGTCTCCATAATGTTTAAAAAAAAAAAAAAAATTTTTTTTTTTTTAACACACCTTGGGAGATAAGACATTTTAAAATCCTGAGCTCTGGATGGTTTTGCAAACCTAAATGATCTGGCAACACAGGACTTGCCTTCCTGCCTGGCAATAGTGGTCTGAGGATGAGGACAGTGGCCTGACAGTTGGCATGGTATCCTCTGGTTCCCAGCCCCTGCTGGCTGGTTGTCTTCCCTGCCACTGAGGTCAAGTCCAAGGTGCCGTTTATCAGCAGGTCTGAGAGGTTTTTCCCTACAGTGAAGATGAAAGTGGCCACATCTCCGGCAAAAGAGAGAATCGTCATCATCCTAATGGCAGTGAACACATACGGACTTGTCGTGTGTCAGGTCCTGATCTAAGGGCTTTTAATGAATGCTTTTAATTTTCACAATAACCCCAGGGGGTGGGACAACTCTTACCTCTATTCTATGGATGAGAGAGAGATGGAGGAAGCCACATACTGCAAGGAATTAGTAGGCAACCGAGTTCCTAATGAAACTGATGAATATTGCCAGGTATGCAAAGTGTACACAGGTGTTGAAAGAATCGGACATAAAGCAGCCTAATGAAATCCACCCTGGACACTGCAGTCACTTACATCACCTGCCTGGTCCCTGCAGGCTGCTGCTTCTTCTTCTTTTCTTTAAAGATTTCACTTATTTGACAGAGAGTGAGTGCACAAGTAGGGGGAGCAACAGGCAGAGGGAGAGTGAGAAGCAGACTCCCTGCTGAGCAAGGAGCCCGACAGTGAAGCCCAATGCTGGGAGCAATCCGGACCCAAGCCAAAGGCAGACACCCAACAGACTGAGCCACCCAGGTGCCCCCTGCAGGCTTCTAAACTTGTTTTCTTCCATAGGATCCTTAAAGAGTTCCGAAATCTATCAAGTTCCCTGGACTACATCTGATAAGTCTCTTTTGCCACTATCAACCTTTGATTTCAGGCAGGTTCATAAAAAGTTATCTAAATAGTTTCAGATTCTTTTTAAGATCTTATCTATTTATTTGTTTGAGAGAGAGAGAGTGCTTGAGTGAGTTGGGGGAGGAGCAGAGTCCAGAGGGAGAAGGGACAAGCAGACTCTGTGCTGAGCGCCGAGCCAATGCGGGACTTGATCTCAGGACCCCAAGATCATGATGTGAGCGCAAGCCAAAAGTTGGACACCTAACCAACTGAGCCACCTAAGCACCCCTCAACAGTCTGGGAGTCTTGAGAGAGATCATGCGTGCACATGCATGTACGTACACACACACACACAAACACACACACAGGCATGTACACACATTGCATTGCAAAGTCACTCAGAGTCTGTAACAGAGTGCAGTGGTCCCTGAATGGGTTGGTGATCCAACTTCCGGCCTGGTGCTACATTGACCAAAAACCCTCCTATCCCCCAAGGACATGTTAAGTCAGGGGCTGTCTCCAGAGTATCCATCAGCTAACGGTGGTCAAGGTAGCATCAGAATCAAAAATGAGGCAGGAGGTGGGGGCGATGGTGAACCCACTGGGAAAAAAAAAAATGGGAGGACAGGAACGCTAACTGCAAAGTAGAGGGATTGCAACAGGGGCTGGGGGTGTAGTGAAGGTAGCTAGGTGAAGGCATATTATTAGGACTGGTCTGAACGACTCCAGAGGACAATGTCTGGGGGGACCATGCTTTTCTCCTTAGCGAAAGAGGAGCCAGGTGAGATCTCTGGAAGCTTGACCTGTAGGCTTGGCTGCAAGGGCTTTTCCTCTGCCTGTTTTATGGAGACCAGCCAGCAATTCACAAAGGGACAAACCAGTTGATCTCTTTCCTAGTTACAATGTTAGCCCAGCAAACACTCATGAACATCTCCCTGTGCCAGTCCTGGGGCCAAAGCTGGCTAGACAAAGGAACGAGAGTGGGTTTCTGTCCCCAAGGAAGAGGAAAGGCGTGAAGCCCAGTACCTGGGACACAGCAGGATACATGAGGAGGCCAAGGGACCCCACCATGTGGGAGGAGTTAATTTTGCAGGTGGTATCAGTCACCACAATCCACAGTGTGGAGGTGACCCGAAAAGAGACAGCTTCCAGGGAACACAGCAAGGGAAAGGGAGGGAGGCGGGAAAGAATATGCACGAGAAATGGCCAGCTTCCTGAGCTGGCTTGGGCAGTGGTTGAAATGTCAGATGTCTATAGGCTTAGGCTAACATTCTCAACGCAAGAAAAAGGCACTTGCTGACCGATGTCATCAGCCAGAAGAGGTCAAACTGTCATCACATGTCCAAGGTCAAGAGGGACCAACATTCAGGGCTGGAGGACCAGGGCTTTGTGGGAATGCAGGCCCATAGGCCAAAGCATCCTTCCATCAAGAGACTGACAAATCCAGGTTTTTATGAGAAACCACAACTTTTAAATATGGAAAAGCTCATCAGTGGACCCAGTTCAGGCCACCATAACACCTCTCTGAACATGAAGGTAGGCGGGTAGGTGAGACTTAAGACTGGCAGACCAACCAAGGGATAGGGGAAGGGAGGCACATGGCTTTCCCAGGGAAATTCTCAGATTTAAGGTGCTGTGACCACGGCAATTGCGACCAATTATTAAAGTTACAAGGGTCAAGCTGTTCATCAGCAGTCAGTCTGGTGCATTGAGGATAATGGACACCTCCTCCTCTTACATGAAGTGAGCTGTGGACAGCTCCTCCTTCCAACTAACCACGTTGCTCCTGGCAGCCCTCTCCTACTTGGAAAGCGGCGCAGCCACAGGGTCAGATCCTGAGGGAGCCAAGGAGGTAGGCAAGAGCAGTGCCTTCTGAACTGTGCTCTTCGACCAGACTCGTGGCCTGGACTTGCCCACAGACTCACGTCCCAAGTCTAACAACCTGGCCACACATGGATGGGGACAAGTTTGAGACAGGTCTTTGAGGACATACTCTAGACACAGAGACTCTGTGGGCCACATATTTAGTTTGCCTGCTGAATGCCTGCTTTGTGGAGCGTACACGTTAATTGGCTGAGTCCCAGTTCTGCTCTCTGCTGGCTGCGGGCTATAAGTGGGCCAATGACACTGAGTGTCGTACGGAGTTGTCTCAAGAATCAAATCAGATCCTGCATGGCAGGGGCTGGCCAGCTTTTCCAGGAAAGGGCCAGATGGTCAAGAGTTTTGGCTGTATGGACTATATGGTCTCCGCCACAACTAATCACCTTTGCCACTGAGGCTTGAAGAGATCCATAGACTGTACGCATTTATATGCAAGTGGGCATAGCTGTGTTCCAATAAATCTTTATTTACAAAAGCAGGCAGGGAGCGAGGCTGCTTTGAGAAAGGGAAGACCTTTGCAGATGTTACTTTCTAGGGAATCCAATGTGGGATTAGAGTTAGCTGTTGATGACTGGCTTTCTCATCAGATTATGAAGTTCTTCAGGGCAGAGAATATATCCCCCATTTTTTCTTTCAGATTAAAATGAAGAGAACAGGTATATACGGCACACTGTGCCGCACAATAGTAATCCATAGGGATTTCCAAAATCGCCCAAGTGAATACAGGAACAGGATTGTAACTGCAGATGCCTCTGGGGCCCAGGCAGGGAACACATACAATGCGCGGCAGGGGCATTCAGGGAGGTGCTGTGGCAACGTGGAAAGTGTGCCTCCCTGTTGGAGGAGGGTCTCCATTTGGCTCCAGCTATGAAAAAGCTGTTGCCATGCACAACTGTGATTTGGTGTTAATAGATTTTATTGATCTTTGTTAAGAAAATACCACAATAAGGTATTTATGAGAAATCCCTCCATTTTTCAATGTTCTGATGACTTGTTCAAAATTTGAAAAAAATAAAACATTATGGACCAAGGAAATGTGACTGTGGGCTGATTCATTTAGAGGCCCCCAATTCGTAACCTCTGGTTTAAAGTTCATTTTCAAATCTGCGACATTGCTCCTTTTTTTTTTTTAAGGTGAAAAAAATGTTTAACTTCTATGTTCAAAAACATCAATTTAAAGAAAGCTTTTTAAAAATTTTTTTAATATTTTAGTTATTTATTTTGACAGACAGAGATCACAAGTAGGCAGAGAGCAGAGAGGGAGGGGGGAAGCAGGCTCCCCGCCGAGCAGAAAGTCCAATGTGGGGCTCGATCCCCAGATCCTGGGATCATGAATTGAGCCCAAGGCTGAGGCTTTAACCCACTGAGGCACCCAGGTGCCCCAACTTAAAGAAAGTTTTAAGGTACTACAAGGAGGGGTGCCTGGGTGGCTTAGTCAGTTAAGCATGTGACTCTTGATCACAGCTCAGGTCTTGATCTCAGGCCCCACGTTGGGCTCTGTGCTGGGCGTGGAGCCTAATTTAAAAAGAAAAAAAAGAATACTACAATAAACTCCCATCTACTCTTCACTTAGATCCAGTCTTAACTCGTCTTGATATCTCTGGATTCCAGCACACAGAAGGCACCGAAATGTGGACGTACTAAATGAATGTCCTAAGGAAGAATAAGCAAAACATAGAGCGTCAACTTCCTCTAAGCTAAAAATCACTGAACTGGATCCAACTCAAGGATGGGTGCAAAGAAGGAAGGAAGACAGAACAAACATAGAGACTCCACGGACAACACATTTATTTTGCCTGCTGAATGCCTGCTTTGTTCTAGTTCACATCATTTTTGGCTTGGTTTATTTTAAATACTAAGAGAAAAGAACAAATCACCAGGAGCCCAGGTGAATATTGTACCAGACCAGAAGAGACCAGACATGCTGACAGCATACTTTCAACAAAATCTTACTAATTCAACCGTCACCTGTTTTGCAGTTTGGGATTATTTAGACAAGCTAGGCTAAATTTCATCTTGGCATTATTAATTCTTTGAGAAAGTGTACTAAGCAAATGAACAGGATAAGCGGGGGAAATGTTGAATATCTGCTCTGGGGAGAGCAAAAGCAAATGAACAGCTTTAAAATCCTTTCTAATTATGTTGATGTGCTGAACTTTTGTCTAATTATTATGTTCCTTGAAAACTGAGCAGAAATATTTTTTTTTCCTTGAACCATTTCAAGCACTGGAAGAAATGACTTTAACATAAAGGTGAACACTTCATAGCAAAAGACTCACACGTTGCTCGTTTACATTCAGGTAAATAAAAAATGCCAGGCATTGGCTTTTCCTTTAAACAAACAGAGGGCTAATTACAAAGATTATTATTTGCTAGAGAGCTTCATCAGAATCCCCCCTCCCTCTTCTGCCAGCTGAAGTCTGCCCATTTGCAGATAATGATAGAATTCGCTACCACGGGGGCGCCTGGGTGGCTCAGTGGGTTAAAGCCTCTGCCTTCGGCTCAGGTCATGATCCCAGAGTCCTGGGATCGAGCCCCGCATCGGACTCTCTGCTCGGCGGGGAGCCTGCTTCCACCTCTCTCTCTGCCTGCCTCTGCCTACTTGTGATCTCGCTCTCTCTCTGTCAAATAAATAAATAAAATATTAAAAAAAAAAAAAAAAGAATTCGCTACCACGTCCGAGTGCTTTTTACAAGGAAGACTTGGCGTTATGTGTGTTCACATTTAATCTCGTATAATTCAACAGTGGATTACCAGATCAAACAAAGTAAGTCTTATCATCAGCTCCATTTTATTGACAGGAAAACTGAGGCTCAGAGAGGTCAGAGTACACAGCGGAGATGTGAATCCACCAGTACACAGCCCCCCAAATATATCAACATCACGTCACACTGCATTGCAGAGCCAGTTAAAACTTGCCCAAAGCCAAAGCAAATGGGCCAGGAAAAATGTGAAAAACAATGGTGATTTGGACCTGCAGAATCAGCCAAATTATAATCCAGTTTGGGGACACTTTCTAGATACTTAAGCTTTTGTAAGTTTGGGAGGTAAACATCTTTTCAATAAGGCCAGGCTTGGCGTATCTAGTTGGCTAGACTCTCAGTTCATCATGGCATGTTTCACTTTACCCATCAGGTAGGTGCCTATAAAATGTTGTGTAAGGGGCGTCTGGGCGGCTCAGTTGTTAAGCGTCTGCTTTCAGCTCAGGTCATGATCTCAGGGTCCAGGGAACCAGACCCGCATCGGGCTCCCCGCTCAGCAGGAAGCCTGCTTCTCCCTCTCCCACTCCCCCTGCTTGTGCTCCCTCTCTCGCTTTGTCTCTATCAAATAAATAAATAAAATCTTTTTTTAAATAGTTGTGTAAATCTAAGTCTTAAAAATTGTAATGTAAAAGGGATCCTTTGAATGCTAAATCTGGTCTTAGGGCAAATGCTTTCTTAAAGAGAACAAGTTTTTCCTTTTTGTAACCAATCTGTAAATTAACAGGTTCCTCAGTCGGGCCATGCTAACGCTTTAGGAGTGAGCGAGATGCTGAGAGAGCAACTGAGCGGGACTTCTTGAAAATGATCTATAGCAATGTTTCTCAAACTGTTTTCCACAGACCCTGGGAGGAAGAGGGGTTCACAAGGACAAAACCATTTTCATCACAATTCTAAGACATCTTCACCACGTCGCTATCTGCACTGATGATGGGACAGTGGCAGTAGGTAAAACTGTTACAGGGCAGTGGCACCAAACTGTCCTAGTAGTCGTTGTATTCTTTACTGCCATGTATTCATGATAAATCAACAACAACCAAAAAAATCACTGTCACCTAAGAATATCCCTATGAAATAGTAAAAGTTAGTTTTACTTAATTTCTTCTCATGAGTCCACAGCTTTTCAATATTCTGTGTGACACAATGGCAAATACACACCAAGCACTTCCGCTACAAGCCAAAATATAATGGTTGATCCCAGAAAACACTTATGTGTGCTTGTTTGAGTTACCAGCTAAACTAGCCACATATGTATAGAATGCTATTTTTACTTGAATACAACTAACAAACTCTAATTATTCAGACCTGGGTGTCTCACAGACACTTTCTCAAATAGAGAAAAAAACAAAAAAAGAAAGAAAGAAAGAAAAGAAAAGAAAGTGAGCAGTCCCTTCAAGGAAGCAACTGACGGGTTTATTGCCCAAATGAAACTTGTTTCTACTACCTGGAGTTTAGCAGCTTAAACTTTTTGCTAAAAAATGAGCCAGGTGGTGATATTAACAAATAGGATTTTCCTGATATTGTATAATGACATTCCACTTGATATTACATAATGGAATTTGAAATGTCAACGTTTGGAAGATTTGCAGAACTCAGTAAACCAACATTTTCCAAATGACCAATGCCTAATGTAATAAAACCATACATGGGTAAAATATCTGAACAAAGGGAAAGATAAACCAGTGGATTTTAAATATAACAGAGAACAAAAAGTTCACCAATATGGTCTCAGCACATTGTACGTACCCTTCAAGAAACTACCATGTGCTAAGTTTTGATGTAGCATCAAAAAAGAATGTCTACAGTTATTTGAACAGGCAATTAAAATCTGTGTGAGGCCAAGACACAACAGTTTGGTTGCTGAAACAGAAATGAGAGTCTAGTTATTTTCTGTCAAGCCAGACATTGAAGAGATTTGAGACGATGTAAAATAATGCTACTCTTCCTACTAATGGGGGGGGGGGCATGGCGATCTTTCATTAAAATTATTACTTATACTCAGAAGTAATGGGCTTACTGTTATTTTTTAAGATTTATTTTACTGAGAGAGAGAAAGCATACTGAGTGTGGGGAGCGGCAGACAGAAGGAATCTTAAGCCGATTCCCTGCTGAGTGTGGAGTCCATCTCGGGGCTCCATTTCCCAACCCATGAGATCATGACCTGAGCCAAAACCAAGATCCGGATGCTTAACCAACTAAGCCCCCCAGGCACGCCACGTTTACTGTTATTTTTAAGTAGTTGATACATGAATGTTCTAAGATGTTCTCAGCTTTACTTCCTGATACGGTAAATATCCTAGATAGAATACACCTAAAGCTCTTTCGAGGTTAAGCGCATGAAGGTGTCCTGCAGTTAAAAATATTTGAGAACTGCTCTTCTGTAGCAATGTTACATTGATCTTTCTACCAGGCAAACTGGAAATCTCGTTTTATCGTACCTCCAAAGTACAAAGGGCAAAGACGTCTTTTAAGTATAGATCAGACTGTTCAATCAAAATAAACCCCCCCTCCCACTGCATTAAGTGGATACAAGGAACAAATTCCTGAAAGTAAGGGACAGTGGTGACCCGAGAACAACGATCTGGATTCTAGCACAGATCCTAACAGTCTGTGTAGACATCAGTCTTCCTATCTTCAAAAGGAGGTCAGAACAGCCTGTTTTCAGATTGTTTCCAGCGGTCCATTCCATGATTCTAATCAGGAACTCTAAACAGTGGCCGGGAGGCGGCACCTGGCCGTCTGGCCTTCAGGCCGAGAGGCTGTCAGGGTAGTTAGAGAAGTGCCCCAGGAAAATCATTGGTCGGAACCCAGTGAGCAGCTTTCCTTTGGAAAGGGGAATCGATTTCCAATCGCGGCCCAAGCCAGCCGCCCCCCGACTTGCCCCTGCAGCTCTATCTCCCTTTGCGATGTCGGGAATGAAGGGCCTCCAAAACCCGTCCCCACATCTCAAAGCTCTGGTCCTTTAAGTGCAGAGACACGGTGTCCGTCGGGGCTTCGTACTCACTCCGCCACTTGCGGGCTCTGCGATGTGGGGCACGTGAACTTCATTCCTTTGAGCCTCAGCTCCTTCACCTGCCCAACAGGGGGACCCCCACTGACCTCAAAGGGCAGGAATGAAGCTTAACGAGGTGTTGCCCGACGGCCCGGCGGCCCCGGCGGAGTTCCTGGCCCACGGAACATGCAAGCGCAGAGAAAGAGCCCGCCCTCCGCTTCGCCGACCCGCCTCACCCCCTCGGTTCTCCCAGGACCCGACGGCCGCGCTGCCCAAGACCACGCTTACCGCACGCCCCCTCCCAGGCCTCGGCGGTCCACCCCCGAGGCACACACCCGAGACCCCGCCTCAGACGTCTGCCTCTGCTGTCCGCGCCGAAGCTCCCCCGAGCCCGCGACCTGCAGCAGCGCCACTCGGCACGGCGGTGCGGCCACTGGCCTCTCCCCGCGCCCCCACCAGCGGCCTCTTCTCCCCACCCCTGACCCCTGGGGCTCCCTTGCCCCTCTGACCGGAGAGCCCCCGAGGTCAGGCCGCGGGGGCCCGGGGCTCTCTGGCCTCGGACTCTGCCCGAGGGCGCTGAGGCACGGACGGCCGAACAACTGCCCGACCCCGACCCCCCCGAGGGGCCCGCGGACACTCACCGTCCATCCCTCGGGGCGGCGGTTCCGGGTCTCGCACCGGAAGCGGCCCCTGCACTGTTTGCAGTTCCCCTGGTTACTGCGGGGTTCCCGACCAATGGCGGCGGAGCGTCGCCGCCTGAGCCCGCCCCCAGAGGGCGCAACGTCACGTCGGCGCTCTTGGGACTCCTCCTCCGATCCGTAGGTCCGACCCGCCTCCCGCGGCCGGCGAGGGTTCTGCGCAGGCGCGCTGGAGGGCCTTTCGAGTCCTGGTGCGCAGGCGCCCGGGGAGCCGCACACCGAAGTAGCAATGGACGCGCTGGAGTCGTTGCTGGACGAGGTGGCTCTGGAGGGGCTCGACGGCCTGTGTCTGCCCGCGCTGTGGAGCCGTCTGGAGACGCGGGTGCCTCCCTTCCCGCTGCCTTTGGAGCCCTACACGCAGGAGTTCCTTTGGCGGGCCCTTGCCACCCACCCGGGCATCAGCTTCTATGAAGAGCCCCGGGAGCGACCCGACCTCCAGCTCCAGGACCGGTCAGCGGCCTGGCCCCGGGGCGGGCGGGCGGCGCGGAGCCCGGCCTCGGAGGGCGCTGGGAGGGGCCCCGGGTCTGACGGGAGGGGGCGGGAGAGAGGAGGGGCGGGGTGGGGGCGGGGCAGGACCGCGGGTCCGACGGGGGCGCCGAGGGGCGGGGTGGGGGCGGGGCAGGACCGCGGGTCCGACGGGGGCGCCGAGGGGCGGGGTGGGGGCGGGGCAGGACCGCGGGTCCGACGGGGGCGCCGAGGGGCGGGGTGGGGCAGGACCGCGGGTCCGATGGGGGCGCCGAGGGACAGGGTGGGGGCGGGGCAGGACCGCGGGTCCGATGGGGGCGCGGCGGTAAGGCTGGCTGGGGGTCCCTCGGGCCTGGCGGAGCCCGGGCCTCGGGTGGCGTTGGGGGTCGT
>NC_081567.1:17607592-17608022 GCF_022355385.1 Mustela nigripes
GAGGGGCGGGGTGGGGGCGGGGCAGGACCGCGGGTCCGACGGGGGCGCCGAGGGGCGGGGTGGGGGCGGGGCAGGACCGCGGGTCCGACGGGGGCGCCGAGGGGCGGGGTGGGGGCGGGGCAGGACCGCGGGTCCGACGGGGGCGCCGAGGGGCGGGGTGGGGGCGGGGCAGGACCGCGGGTCCGACGGGGGCGCCGAGGGGCGGGGTGGGGGCGGGGCAGGACCGCGGGTCCGACGGGGGCGCCGAGGGGCGGGGGGGGGGCGGGGCAGGACCGCGGGCCCGAGGGGGGCGCGGCGGTAAGGCTGGCTGGGGGTCCCTCGGGCCTGGCGGAGCCCGGGCCTCGGGTGGCGTTGGGGGTCGTTTGGTGACGTCCCGTTCGGTCCGTGTAGGTGTTTGGGTGGTGGTGAGCGGGACTGGGGCGGGGGGGGG